>NW_018164650.1:174814-180499 GCF_001263595.1 Phalaenopsis equestris
AAATTTGAGAAGGCAGCTGAGATTATGCCATCAACAACATCTAGAATCATTCTGCCATATATATATATATATATATATACCAAATACTTAAATTTATTCCATAATAATGATTACTTTCATATATTTACATATATCAATCAATTTAATATATAAACATATAAATTTATAGATAGTTTTAACAAATAGGGGCAGCATGGTTATTTCTCCAGAAACACCTGCCCCAGCTATTTTCACACAGTTGCACCAAAAAGACAGTCGCTTCCCCGCAGTAGCTTTCTGGAGCTGCGCAGCTGCAACTGAAAAACTAAGAAGCTACAATTGTGCCAAACAGAGCCTAAAGCTTGCGACTCGCATGTAGTGAGGAGTTATATATGTAAAAATTTTCATTTGGTAAAACCCAAATTTGGTGAGCAAAACTACTCTTTCAAACGAAACCTAACATTGCTCTCCCGAATCGAGAAAATAACTTGTGTTAGAATTCTAATTATTTCCTACATTTTTTTAATGTTCAATATTTTAAATATTATTATTTGAAATATCAATTATTTAACAAACATAATTAGAAGTAGGTCAAAAAATCTAACTCAAATCGACTTCAACCCAGCTTGCCAAAGCTCAACTAGTATAACCCATTTTAAATATACATAACATATATTTGGTTCAATTTCAAGTCATACTCACATTTCTTTTGAGTTTGTGTCAAATTTTAATCACCTCAAATTCAAGTGAATTTTGAGTTAACAAATTAACCTAGGCCAACCAAAAAATCAAACAGCTCATAATTAACTATTTAGCATGACTGGGATATGATCTTATTTTTTATACAGCAAAAAGGTTTATTTAGAATCATGAAACACATAAATACACCGATTTGATAGTTTAAAAAAAAATCAACTATGTGATTCATTTGTAAATAGCAATGTTTCGAATAATTTATACGTAATTATCCCAAGAACTAATTCCATTTGAAGGCAAAATTATAGAAAAGAATTTTTTTTTTATACCGCACAATATAAATATAATAAAACAAGTAATATACAACACATACACATACATATATGTATGGCTATTATACATTTTATATCAATGTTGTTACATTAACTACAGAATGATCATTTCACCAGCTTATTCGAAACTGCGTTTGAGTTTTTACACTAAACGCGGGCCGCAGGTCGACCCCTGTGGCCGGTCCAAGGGCCGCGTTTCAGGATAAGCAGCTTATCCGAGAACGCACAAGCTGCCTTAAACAGACCCGTAATATGATTTCGTAGAAAAGATAAAAGTTTAATTTAGAAAATATAGAAGATGCATAATATTGACAACAGAAAGAGATAAAGGTAATTAATCCCTCTCCTTCACATTCTTTAATTCACATAGATATTATCTTATTAGATAACAAATGACTTTTTCTAACATATGTATGGAAGGTAAGAGAAAAAAAAAATATTTTGATGTTAAACTAACGAAAACTAGTAGAAAAAGAAATTAAATTTGAAAGATTTACATGTATGATGCATGCCACTTAATTCCTATGTATTTACATATCTAACACTAAAGCTTTTAATTTTTAACTATATGTTATAATCTATATAAACATAATCTTTATTTATTAGAATTAAATGAAAATATGACACTTAAATAGATGAAAATGGAGAAAAAAGATTCATGTGATCAGCACCACTTAGTGGGATAAAAGCTTATTGTTGTTGATATTATTATATGTTGTTATCTCAATCATGTATGAAAATGTGTATTTTATTTTTTAAAAGCTAAACCAATGATATTATTTTTTTAATGTGATATGAAAATTTTGGGTGTATAAATACAAAAAGCAAAGTTTATGTTTTAGATATGTAAATACACAGGAATTGAGTGGTATGTATGTAAGTGCCCCCTTATAATTTTAACAAATGTAAAGGTGTTATATGACAGTGGGCCTCTTTGGCCTACTAACAAGAAACATGATAATTTGCTAGTTCATGTTCTATTTTTATAGGACATCAAATAAGTTAAACTACAAATTATTGGGTAATGTCGAGACCCGGTCCACTAATTAGTTTCCTAATTAAAAATCCCACATATCGCGCACCTACTTTCCCACCTATCGCTCACATACTGCTCTCGTGGTTTCTATAAATAGTCTCTTTTTGGCTTAAAGGAGAAGCCAAGCCAAGTCCTCTTGAGGGAGAGATAAGAGAAAGTGTGGAAGAGAGAGAGAGAGAGAGAGGAAGTGAGAGAAGAAAACAGAGATTTCCTTGTAAACATCGAGACGCTCGACGGTGTAATTCCTCGAAGAAATAAAATCCTCTGCAACTCCGTGGATGTAGGAAAATTTGCCGAACCACATAAATCTGTGTGTCGTTCTGGTGTTTTTTATGCGTACAATTTTACTTATTTCATTTTTTGCTTTATTGTCGTCGTTTTTCACAACAACTGTTATCAGAGATTATGTTCGAAAAGGAAGAACGATGGGCGGAGACGAAGTGATGACATCGGGGATCGAGAAGTTCAATGACACAAATTTTGCTTACTATAGAATGCAGATAGAGGACTACCTTTATGGGAAGAAACTTCATGTTCCGTTACCGAGAAAACGACCAGAAAAGATAGACGAGGTGGAATGGAATCTGTTGGATCAACAGGTTCTGCGGGTTATACGATTAACCCTGTCGAGATCAGTTGCCCACAACGTCATCAAGGAGAGTACTACTGCAAATCTCATGGCTGCTTTATCAGGTATGTATGAAAAGTCATTGACGAATAACAAAGTGCATCTGATAAAAAAAATATTCAACTTGAAGATGGAGAAAGGTGTGTCTGTTGCTCAACATCTAAATGATTTCAACACTATCATAAATCAGTTGTAGTCTGTTGAAATTGATTTTGATGATGAGATACATGCACTGATATTGTTGGCTTCATTGCCAAAAAGCTGAGAAGCCACGAGGATGACAGTTAGTAGTTCTGCAGGTAAATCTAAGCTGAAATATGATGATATTTGTGATTTGATTTTGGCTGAGGAGGTGCACAGGAAGAACTATGGCGAGGCCTGGTGTTCAAGTTCGGCGCTGAATGTTGATTCCAGAGGGAGATCACATGACAGAAACTCAGACAAAGGAATATCAAAATCAAAGTCTGGTCAGCACACAACCTGCTGGAATTGTGGCAAGGCTGGCGACATAAAAAGGAACTACAAGAATCTTAAGAAGAAGGAGAATGATGACGCTAATGTTATAACTGAAGAAATACATGATGCAATATTTCTGACAGTTTACAGTTTTATTGATGACTAGATATTGGATTCAGAGGATTCCTTCCATACATCTTCCCGTTTATGTGAAATTATGTTGTTAGTAACTTTGGAAAGGTATATATGGCTGATGGAAAAGCTCTGGACGTGGTGGGGATAGGAGACGTTGATATTGCACTCCCTGACAAGAGCAAATGACTTTTGCAAAAGGTCAAACACGTTCCTGAGTTGAAGAAAATTTCATCTCTGTTGGGCAGCTCAATAAGGGTGGTCATTCGGTGGTGTTCTTAGATAGCACATGGAAGGTTACCAAAGGAGCATTAGTACTTGCTCGAGGTAAGAAAACTGACACACTATATATGACTACAGGTTTACTCAGGCGAGGACACATGAGTCAGAGTTGCATTACGAGGAAGCAGAAGAATTTCAATTTCCTGAAAAGTTGTAGAGCGCCAAAGGTAAGAAAACCAAACCATGTACAAACAAATGATAAAGAACCACAGAGTTATGAAGAAATCTTGCAAGATGAGAATTCGTGTAAGTGGGAGCGGACCAAGAAGGAGGAAACTGAAGAAATATTATAAGATGAAAGTTCGAGCAAGTGTGAGCTGGCAGAACCTCCACCAAGGAAGAAGATATTGCACAACAAGTGGGTGTACCAGATGAAAACTGCGCTTTAGTGACAGTAAGAGGTAAAAGGCTTGACTTGTTGAAAATGGCTTTCAGCAGAGACAAAATATTACTCATGCAGTGGGAGTTATAAACAGATACAGGAGTAACCCAGGAAAGAACTTGGTGGTACAAAACTACATTGACGATGATATGTCAACTGAGGGTGTTACTCGTGAGAAGTTGAAGTTGTGCTCAACTTCAGCTGGTCTTCTGGCATGAAGACGGGCTTCGAGTTACAGAGGTGGAGGATATCATGTTTGAGGAAAATGACGGGGCAACTAATAGATGATGCAGCCAGTAGGTGATTCAGTCAGTGTCCCAGTCTCAAAGTGAGAGAATTATTGGGTAATGTGGAAACCCGATCCGCCGAAATTTAATTAGCTTCCTAATTAAGAATCTCACATACTACTCACCTACTTTCCCACCTACCGCTCACCTACTATATCCCACCTACCGCTCACCTATCTCCCACCTACCGCTCTCATGGTTTCTATAATAATCTCTTTTTGGCTTAAAGGAGAAGCCAAACCAAACAATGTCAAACCAAGTCCTCTTGAGAGCTAAGAGAAAGAGAAGAAGAGAGAGAGAGAGAGAGAGAGAGGAAGGGAGAGAAGAAAACAAAGATTTTTTGTAAATATTGAGGTGCTCGACGGTGTAATTCCTCGAAGAAATAAAATTCTCTGCAGCTCCATGGACGTAGGCAAATTTGTCGAACCACGTAAATCTGTGTGTCGCTCTGTTGTTTTATCTGCGTGCAATTTTACTCGTTTCATTTTTGGCTTTATTGTGTCTTTTTTCACAACACAAATGTGCAAGAAAAAAATGCAGGTGCAATATAAATCTTTTCTTCAGATCCACTCAACTGTCCTTCAAAATTTCCTGCAGTATAACTTGGTGGGTTCCTAAAAAGATTTAATGGATGATTTTCTGGAACAAAATATGATAAGTTCAATTGTCCTTCAAAATATTTAAAAGAGCGTAAAAGTCTTAGAGGCATAGCCCTAAATAACTTTTAAAACCCTTTGAAACGTTTCAAGTTCATTTGAACTTATTACTTTGTTCAATTAATTATCCGGAGTTAAATTTAAACTTCAATGAATTAATACACCCTATGCTCAATGAACCTTAAAATCTTAATTATCCCAAGAGCGGGGTACTCGAACATTCACTTAATGTTTCATTCAAGAGTTATGTAAATGGGTGCCTTTAAGAGCAAGCTCAAATCATTAAGAATTTTATACCCACAATTAGGATAGGGCTCGTAGTGTTTTAAAGATGTTCATAATTAGTTAAGTTTCTCTTTTCTAATTCTCATTAAACATGTTTAAGATCAGACCTAGCTTACTACTAATCTCTTAAATCTAATCTTCAAGATAAATTTATAATAGTCAAAATGTAAATTTAAGTGAGATCAATTCTCATTAAAAATCATGCTTATCATCTAATCACCAACTAGGGGGGCTACAAATAAGTGAACCATTAACTTCCTAGCTTAAGCCCACTCACTACCTTAGTATCATCCAATTGAATTATCCTCCAAGCCACAACAATTTATAAAATTGTAAATTTACCCAATTTTTACATACATACTACTCAATTCCTATGTATTTACATATCTAACCTCTAAACTTCATTTTTTACATATAGGCCACCTCACCTATGCATAAAAATGCATATTTCACCTATTAAAAGTTAATATAGTGATATTTTATATGCGATATGAAATACTTATGTGGTTGTTGACCTCACTTTTGGTTGAGGTC
>NW_018164650.1:180599-210881 GCF_001263595.1 Phalaenopsis equestris
GTGAGCAAAACTACTCTTTCAAACGAAACCTAACACTGCTCTCCCAAATCGAGAAAATAACTTGTGTTAGAATTCTAATAATTTCCTACATTTTTTTAATGTTCAATATCTTAAATATTATTATTTGAAATATCAATTATTTAACAAACATAATTAGAAGTAGGTCAAAAAATCTAACTCAAATCGACTTCAACCCAGCTTGCCAAAGCTCAACTAGTATAACCCATTTTAAATATACATAACATATATTTGGTTCAATTTCAAGTCATACTCACATTTCTTTTGAGTTTGTGTCAAATTTTAATCACCTCAAATTCAAGTGAATTTTGAGTCAACAAATTAACCTAGGCCAACCAAAAAATCAAACAGCTCATAATTACCTATTTAGCATGACAGGGATATGATCTTATTTTTTATACAGCAAAAAGGTTTATTTAGAATCATGAAACACATAAATACACCGATTTGATAGTTTAAAAAAAAATCAACTATGTGATTCATTTGTAAATAGCAATGTTTCGAATAATTTATACGTAATTATCCCAAGAACTAATTCCATTTGAAGGCAAACTTATAGAAGAGAAATTTTTTTATACCGCACAATATAAATGTAATAAAACAAGTAATATACAACACATACACATACACATACATATATGTATGGCTATTGAAAACGCACAAGCTGTCTCAAACAGACCCGTAATGTGATTTCATAGAAAAGATAAAAGTTAAATTTAAAAAATATAGAAGATGCTTAATATTGAAAACAGAAAGAGATAAAGGTAATTAATCCCTCTCCTTCACATTCTTTAATTCACATAGATATTATCTTATTAGATAACAAATGACTTTTTCTAACATATGTATAGAAGGTATAAAAAAAATTTATTTTGATGTTAAACTAACGAAAACTAGTAGAAAAAGAAATTAAATTTGAAAGATTTACATGTATGATGCATGCCACTTAATTCCTATGTATTTACATATCTAACACTAAAGCTTTTAATTTTTAACTATATGTTATAATCTATATAAACATAATCTTTATTTATTAGAATTAAATGAAAATATGACACTTAAATAGATGAAAATGGAGAAAAAAGATTCATGTGATCAGCACCACTTAGTGGGATAAAAGCTTATTGTTGTTGATATTATTATATGTTGTTATCTCAATCATGCATGAAAAAAACATGTATTTTATTTTTTAAAAGCTAAAACAATGATATTATTTTTTTAATGTGATATGAAAATTTTGGGTGTATAAATATAAAAAGCAAATTTTATGTTTTAGATAGGAATTGAGTGGTATGTATTTAAGTGCCCCCTTATAATTTTAACAAATGTAAAGGTGCTATATGACAGTGGGCCTCTTTGGCCTAATAACAAGAAACATGATAATTTGCTAGTTTATGTTCTATTTTTATAGGACATCAAATAAGTTAAACTACAAATTGTTGGGTAATGTGGAGATCCGGTCCACTGAAATTTAATTACCTTCCTAATTAAGAATCTCACATACCGCTCAACTACTTTCTCACCTACCGCTCAACTACTATATCTCACATACCGCGCTCATGATTTCTATAAATATCCTCTTTTTGGCTTAAAGGAGAAGCCAAGCCAAGCAAAGTCAAGCCAAGTCCACTTGAGAGCTAAGAGAGAGAGAGAGAGAGAGAGAGAGAGAGAGAGAGAGAGAGAGAGGAAGGGAGAAAAGTCTAAATATCGAGGCGCTCAACTGTGTAATTCCTTGATGAAATAAAATCCTCTGCAGCTCCGTGAACGTATACAAATTTGTCGAACCACGTAAATCTGTGTGTCGCTCTGTTGTTTTTTAAGCGTGTAATTTTACTCGTTTCATTTTTCGCTTTATTTTCTTCTTTTTTCACAACAATTGTTATCAGAGATTAGTTTGAATCTAAGGAAGAATGATGGGCGGAGACGAAGTGATGACATCGGGGATCAAGAAGTTCAATGACACAGATTTTGTTACTGGAGGATGCAGATAGATGACTACCTTTATGGTAAAGAACTTCATCTTCCGTTACTGGGAAAACGACCAGAAAAGATGGACGAGGCGGAATGAAATTTGTTGGATCCACTTGTTTTGCGGGTTATACAATTAACCCTGTCGAGATCGATTGCCCACAACGTCATCAAAAAGAGGACTACTGCAGATCTCGTGGCGGCTTTATCAGGTTTGTATGAAAAGCCATCGACGAATAACAATGTGCATCTGATGAAAAAGTTATTCAATTTGAAGATGGCGGAAGGTGTGTCTGTTGCTCAACACCTAAATGATTTCAACACTATCACAAATCAGTTGTAGTCTGTTGAAATTCATTTTGATGATGAGATACGTGCGCTGATATTGTTGGCTTCATTGCCAAATAGCTGGGAAGCCATGAGGATGACAATTAGTAGTTCTGCAGGTAAATCTAAGCTGAAATATGATGATATTTGTGATTTGATTTTGACTGCGGAGGTGCGCAGGAAGAATTCTGGCGAGGCCTCGTGTTCAAGTTCGACGTTGAATGTTGATTCCAGAGGGAGATCACATGACAAAAAACTCAGACAAAGAAAAATCAAAATCAAAGTCTGGTCAGCAGAGAAACTGCTGGAATTGTGGCATGGCTAGCCACATAAAAAGCAACTGCATGAATCATAAGAAGGAGAATGATGACACTAATGTTATAACTAAAAAAATACAAGATGCACTATTTCCGGCAGTTCACAGTTCAGTTGATGACTGGATGCTGGATTCAGAGGCTTCCTTCCATACATCTTCCCGTCAGGAGTTAATGCAAAAATTATGTTGCAGGTAACTTTGAGAAGGTATATCGGGCTGTGGAAAAGCTCTGGACGTGGTGGGGATGAGAGACGTTGATATTGCACTCCCTAACAAGAGCAAATGGTCTTTGCAAAAGGTCAGACACGTTCTTGAGTTGAAGAAAAACCTCATCTCTGTTGGGCATCTCAATGAGGGTGGTCATTCGGTGGTGTTCTCAGATAATACCTGGAAGGTTACCAAAGGAGCATTAGTACTAGCTCGGGGTAATAAAACTAACACACTATATATGACTACAGGTTTACTAAGGCGAGGACACAAGTCAGAGATGCATTACGGGGAAGCAAAAGAATGTCAATTTCTTGAAAAGTTGTAGAGCGCCAAAGGCAGGAAAACCAGACCATGTACAGACAAATAGTGGAGAACCACAGTTTTATGAAGAAATTTTGTAAGATGAGAATTTGAGCAAGTGAGAGCTGACCAAGAATGAGGAAACAGATTCCCTGTCAGGGAATCAGACTTGGGAGCAGGCAGAACTTCCACCAAGGAAGAAGACATTGCACAACAAATCGGTGTACCGGGTGAAAGTTGTGCTTGGTGGCAGTAAGAGGTACAAGGCTGAACTTATTGAAAATGACTTTCAACAGAGACAAGATATTGCTCATGCAGTGGGAGTTATAAGCAGATATAGGAGTAACCCAAGAAAGAGCTTGGTGGTACAAGACTACGTTGACGGTGATATGTCAACTGAGAGTGTTACTCGTGAGAAGCTGAAGTTGTGCTCAACTTCAGCTGGTCTTCTGGCATGAAGACATGGGCTTCAAGTTGCAGAGGTGGATGATATCATGTTTGAGGAAATTTTCGGCACAACTAGTAGATGATGCAACCAATATGTGATTCAGTCAGTCTCTCAGTCTCAAAGTGGGAGAATTGTTGGGTAATGTGGAAACCCAGTCCACCGAAATTTAATTAGCTTCCTAATTAAGAATCTCACCTACCGCTCACCTGCCACATCCCAGCTACAGCTCACCTACCTCTCACCAACCACTCTCATGGTTTCTATAAATAGTCTCTTTTTGGCTTAAAAGAGAAGCCAAACCAAGCAAGATCAAGCCAAGTTCTCTCGAGAGCTAAGAAAAAGAGAGGAAGAGAGAGAGAGAGAGGAAGGGAGAGAAGAAAACAGAGATTTTCTTGTAAACATCGAGGCGCTTGCCAGCGTAATTTCTCGAAGAAATAAAATCCTTTGCAGCTTCATGAAAGTAGGAAAATTTGCCGAATCACGTAAATCTGTGTGTCGCCTGGTGTTTTTTCTGCGTGCAATTTTACTCGTTTCATTTTTCGCTTTATTGTGTCATTTTTCACAACACAAATGTGCAAGAAAAAAATGCAGGTGCAATATAAATCTTTCCTTCAGACCCACTCAACTGTCCTTCAAAATTTCCTGAAGTATAACTTGGTGGGTTCCTAAAAAGATTTAATGAATGATTTTCTGGAACAAAATATGATAAATTCAATTGTCCTTCAAAATATCTAAAAGAGCATAAAAGTGTTTGAGACATAACCGAAAATAACTTTTAAAACCCTTTGAAACGTTTCGAGTTCATTTGAACTTATTACTTTGTTCAATTAATTATCCAAAGTTAAATTTAAACTTCAATGAATTAATACACCCTATGCTCAATGAACCTTAAAATCTTAATTATCCCAAGAGCGGGGTACTCGAACATTCACTTAATGTTTCATTCAAGAGTTATGTAAATGGGTGCTCTTAAGAGCAAACTCAAATCACTAAGAATTTTATACCCACAATTAAGATTGGGCTCGTAGTGTTTTAAAGATGTTCATAATAAGTTAAGTTTCTCTTTTCTAATTCTCATTAAACATGTTTAAGATCAGACCTAGCTCACTACTAAGCTTTTAAATCTAATCTTCAAGATAAATTTGTAATAATCAAAATGTAAATTTAAGTGGGATCAATTCTCATTAAAAATCATGCTTATCATCTAATTACCAACTAGGAGGGCTTCAAATAAGTGAATCATTAACTTCCTAGCTTAAGCCCACTACCTTAGTATCATCCAATTGAATTATCCTCCAAGCCACAACAATTTATAAAATTGCCATTTTACCCAATTTTTACATACATACCACTCAATTCCTATGTATTTACATATCTAACCTCTAAACTTCAATTTTTACATATCGGCCACCTTACCCATGCATAAAAATGCATATTTCACCTATTAAAAGTTAAAATAGTGATATTTTACATGCGATATGAAATACTTATGTGGTATAAATATAAAAAGTGAAAATTACGCATTAGATATGTAAATACATAAGAATTGGGTGATACATATCTAAATGCCCCCTTCTTTTAAAACCAAAGCAGACGAAAGGAATTCCTAAACAAATCCCAATAATGCTTCAGCATGCTGTCTATTGAAATCAATATTAAAACATCTAAAAAATCATTTAAAAAAAAGAAAAGAAAAAAACTTAAGGAAAAAATGTTATATTTATTCAATCTAATATGTTCGCATACCATTTCAATTAGCAGCAGTTTCTTCAGCTTCTGAAGTCCATTCAGAACTCTCCATATTATTAAACTGGCACTTGGGGCATGTGTACTTTTTCTGTAGCTCCTCTCCCACAGAACTGCATGTTTTCTCCAGTTCACTAATCTGATTGTTTCAGGTTAGGGAATTTTTTTATTTATTTTTAAATAATAAAAATGGAATGAAAGGAAATTTACATACATACCACACAATTCTAATGTATTTACATTTTTAACATCTAAAATTGATATTTACACTTATAGCACTGGTGCCATAAATTTATATATAATGCATATTTTTAATTTTGATGTGATGTTACTGTTTCAAGTGTTATAAATATAAGGGGCATCTATATAAGTACCATCCAGCTCTAATATATTTATATGCCTTACACCTAAACTTTATTTTTCAACTTATTCCACCCAAATCTTTCACATCACCTAAAAGTACCACAATTTCAAATTTTAAAAAGTCAAATGCACATTTTCATTCATGGAGAAGATAACTTGTATGCAAAAATTGAAATTTTGGTGTTAGGTATGTAAATTTCTAGAAATTGAATGGTATGTGTGAATCTTCCTAAATGTAAATATGAAAGTTCAGGTGATAGAAAGGTAAATACATAAGAATTGTGTGGTATGTATGTAAATGCCCCAGTAATAAAATAATATGCAGTATGACACTATAGGGCTAAAACAAATGAGTAATTGAGGAACAAAGCATATTAATGGAGACAAGGATATGCTGACAGATCTTTCAACCGTTCAGATTGTAGCAAGATGGCTTCACTAAGAGAAATTCTTTTTTGCAAAGTAGCCACCTCCAATTGAACCTGCGTTTTACAATATCAAATTTTCACCAGCACCTCTTTATTTGTCAGAGATGAACAAGGCCATTGAGGCATGTTTTTTATGAGAAAAAAAAATAATAAAATGACTCGAGATATTTAGATCCAAGTTTTGGTTAAGGGGACATTTTTTTGGATGAAAAAATTATGCAATAAAATTAAATGGGCTACGTTAAAAATATTTAAGAGTTGTTTGGTCGGTGTAAAATAAATATAATAAATCATTTTTTTTTATTTGATTTAAATTAAGATAAAATCAATGTAGAACCAAGCAATGAGTGGTGAGCTATTACTTATGGACATTTGATTATAAAGAGGCGTGCAGTGTTCAACACGTGTTAAACACGTCAGTCATGTTCATAATTCAATAAAAAAATAAAAAGGACACTCATGTCTTAAAAATGGCAATAAAATTTAAAAATAGTAAATAAATATAAAATGAAATATTAGATTTTAATAATTAATATTTTAACATATAACTGGTGATTATTTTTTTGTATGCAATATTCTAAAAAGTTATTGATGATAAGATTTTTTTCTATTATTTAATAAATTTTGAAAAAATAATATTCTCATAAATTTAAGTTTTTTTCTCTACTATCTAATATAAAAAGAGAAAATTAGGCATTAGATATGTAAATACATAAGAATTGGGTGATACATATCTAAATGCCCCCTTCTTTTAAAACCAAAGCAGACGAAAGGAATTCCTAAACAAATCCCAATAATGCTTCAGCATGCTGTCTATTGAAATCAATATTAAAACATCTAAAAAATCATTTAAAAAAAAGAAAAGAAAAAAACTTAAGGAAAAAATGTTATATTTATTCAATCTAATATGTTCGCATACCATTTCAATTAGCAGCAGTTTCTTCAGCTTCTGAAGTCCATTCAGAACTCTCCATATTATTAAACTGGCACTTGGGGCATGTGTACTTTTTCTGTAGCTCCTCTCCCACAGAACTGCATGTTTTCTCCAGTTCACTAATCTGATTGTTTCAGGTTAGGGAATTTTTTTATTTATTTTTAAATAATAAAAATGGAATGAAAGGAAATTTACATACATACCACACAATTCTAATGTATTTACATTTTTAACATCTAAAATTGATATTTACACTTATAGCACTGGTGCCATAAATTTATATATAATTTATATTTTTAATTTTGATGTGATGTTACTGTTTCAAGTGTCATAAATATAAGGGGCATCTATATAAGTACCGTCCAGCTCTAATATATTTATATGCCTCACACCTAAGCTTTATTTTTCATACTTATTCCACCCAAATCTTTCACATCACCTAAAAGTACCACAATTTCAAATTTTAAAAAGTCAAATGCACATTTTCATTCATGGAGAAGATAACTTGTATGCAAAAATTGAAATTTTGGTGTTAGGTATGTAAATTTCTAGAAATTGAATGGTATGTGTGAATCTTCCTAAATGTAAATATGAAAGTTCAGGTGATAGAAAGGTAAATACATAAGAATTGTGTGGTATGTATGTAAATGCCCCAGTAATAAAATAATATGCAGTATGACACTATAGGGCTAAAACAAATGAGTAATTGAGGAACAAAGCATATTAATGGAGACAAGGATATGCTGACAGATCTTTCAACCGTTCAGATTGTAGCAAGATGGCTTCACTAAGAGAAATTCTTTTTTGCAAAGTAGCCACCTCCAATTGAACCTGCGTTTTACAATATCAAATTTTCACCAGCACCTCTTTATTTGTCAGAGATGAACAAGGCCATTGAGGCATGTTTTTTATGAGAAAAAAAAATAATAAAATGACTCGAGATATTTAGATCCAAGTTTTGGTTAAGGGGACATTTTTTTGGATGAAAAAATTATGCAATAAAATTAAATGGGCTACGTTAAAAATATTTAAGAGTTGTTTGGTCGGTCTAAAATAAATGTAATAAATCATTTTTCTATATTTGACTTAAATTAAGATAAAATCAATGTAAAACCAAGCAATGAGTGGTGAGGTATTACGTATGAAGACTTGATTATAAAGAGGCATGCAGGGTTCAACACGTGTCAAACACGTCAGTCATGTTCATAATTCAATAAAAAATTAAAAAGGACGCTCATGTCTTAAAAATGACAATAAAATTTAAAAATAGTAAATAAATATAAAATGAAATGTTAGATTTTAATAATTAATATTTTAACATATAATTGATGATTATTTTTTTGTATGCAATATTCTAAGAAGTTATTGATGATAAGATATTTTTCTAGCATTTAATAAATTTTGAAAAATTAATTTTCTCATAAATTTAAGTTTTTTTCTCTACTATCTAATTTAATTTTTTCTCTTAAAAATCATTAATTTTTCATCCCTATAGTGGTATTATCTTCTTTATTTAATGAGTGCTTATTTAAGTTATTCATAAGTATATACTATTTTAAATTTTATTATTATTATTATATGCTATAGTGTTGCATCAAAGATGTGTCTAGATCCTATATATTGAAAAATAGGTGTGTCCGGTGTCAAAGTTGTATCTTATCCATGGTCCCCATATCCGCGCACGCTCGAGTGTGTATACATACATACACTATAACACCGCATCTCAAAGGTGTCTCTATCCAATATAATAAAAAAAAGGCGTCCCTTGTCATGTTGTAGCATATCCATGATCCCCGTATGCCTATCGACAATGTTTAAAATTCGAGTGTGTATACATACATACACTATAACACCGTATCTCAAATGTGTCTCTATCCAATATAATAAAAAATAGGCGTCCCTTGTCATGTTGTAGCATATTCATGATCCCCGTATGCCTATCGACAATGTTTAAAATTGCACAATTAGGTATTGAGACGTTCTTCATTTATAAAATGAGGCGTAAGCCTTAAGTTGTTTAAAAAAATTACATAAATTAATAATTATTGTATAAACTATAAAGTATGAATTAAGCAATAATATATTAATATTCTAATTTATTATCACATCAAAAAACAATATAACAACATTCAAACTATGCAATAAAGTAAGAAATTGCATAAAATTACAGCTAACACACTAATTTTCTAACATGAAATCATCAAAATAAGCTAAAATGTTAAAATAAAATATTAAAGCATAAAAAACACAACAGCTAAAATAAATTCAACATTGATCTTAGTCCCTCACTCATATTGCCCTCTACTTAAAACAAGAATATAACAAGTCATTAAAAATTGAATTCCTAAGTTTAATCTCTATTACTTTGATCACCCAATTGATTTTTATTAAAATTATCATTATATTAAATTGTTTACTTGTTCCTTATCTTTAATTATATCAATATTCTCTCATTCTTTATTAACCTTAATACCAAAATCTTCTATTTTTTAATGAATAATTATCAATTAAAATAATACTAATAAATAAAATTTCAATTTCATAAATTTTTATTAATATATTTTTCTTTCATTTCTTATTATTCAGTGTGTGAGGTGCGAAACTTGTTAGACGAGATACATTGAAATTATTTTTAGTTTTTTTTAAAAAAATTAAGAATAACTTGAAAATTTAAGCCATTTTTTGAGGCGCCTCAGCGTGGGTAAGGTATACTCCTCAATTTGGGACAGTGAGGTGTAAACCTCATTGTGTTTTTTTTGTGAAAGACGTTAATGTGAGTCTCAAGGCGAGCCTCGTATTGTACAATTTTAAACAAAGCATATTGGTGCATGTTTGGTGTTGGGTAGTGACGACTTCAAACAACTAGCAGAATAGTAATAACCTACAATAGTGGTAGCGGCCAACAACTCTTCACATCTTGTGCGATATATTTGAAAACCGTCTAGTTACCAAATACTTTAATTTGACTAGAAAACGAGTATTAAATTCACAAAAAAAACTTTACATTACATTCCATTTTCAGCTGATTAAATGAATAAATTCCATAACTTTCCTACATTATATTTACGTTACACTAGTAATATGGTTAACTGAATAAGTTTGCTTTAAAAAGTGTGCAATATAAATATTAATTGACTTCTTGTATTGATGCAAGAGCTTATCACGATACTGTAGCTCCTACAATATGAAGAGAATAGCTATCACCAATAATCATGCTTTCATTTCTTATGATTTATTTCCTATTACCCTTCATTTCTTTTAGACATTGTCTATATATGTGTTGTATTAGGATTTTAAAGACAATTTTTAGCATGAGTTTCTTTAAGATAGCAATTGATGTCCGTTTCTCCCTTTGAGGGCTATATCAAAGGAATTGAGTAGAGCCCCGACTGTATCTCTCTCCCGAGGTGGTGATTATCTGCCCCTATCCCTTCTGCATCCCTCCCGCTTTGTTGCCTTACATTCCCCCTTGCTGCAAATTGCCTCGATATCAGTTATTTTGCTATTTTTTTTTTACAATTTCATCACCGTCCAATCCTTTTTCTCGCTGCCCTTGCACAAGACCGCCTTCATTTGGTTGTCCGACAGCCGACCATATCCCCTATTGTCGTTCTTTCATCCTTGCTGCTATTGCCTCCAGCTTGTTGCCAGCCTTGCTTCCATCCTCTCAGCAGCCCACACAACCCTCTCCATCAACTGCCACCCCCTTCTGAGCGTTCCTCGCAACCTCCCTCATTGTCTGGCCAATTGCCGACCAGCTTCTGACCGCTTCTTTGTTGCAGCTGCCGCCATTTCCACCCTTCACCCTTGCTGCCATCAACCCATACAACCCTCATGCATCGTTCTCCAGTTGTCTACTTACCGTCTGACAGCTGGGAGATTGTCGCCTTGCTGTTTTCTGCTTGCCAGCCATCCCCCCCTCCCCGTGTCACCTTCCTAACCCTTATCGACCACCACTACAACCTGGAATCCACCCTTGTTGAGTGTTTGTGTTGCGTCAGTTGTTATTTTACCGATTTCAACGTCTCTAATCGTAACCTTTATTTTCTTTTGAGTAATAACATTTTCTTTCACTATTGTGATTTAGATTAACTCCGGTATCATTTGATATCAGAGATAATCTAACTCTAGTTCTATCCTAGAGTTTCTAGCATCTGTCATACCCCAAGCTATCGCCACCAAAAAAATTACTTTCCACCTTAAATTACCCTTACACACCTCCTTCCATCTACCCACACCCAAAACCTAGTCATGCCATCAAGGAAATAATTGCTAGAAGATCGATCATGGGGAAATGACTCGATACCATATATAAGACATTCACAGAGAGATGTCCAAGGGTTTTCTAAGAAGGATATGCAGTGGAAAACAAGCCAACTAAAACAAAGGCTTGCCACCTTCAAAGAAATGTGAATCTTTTCCATCATACAGATGTCAGGGATGAAGAACTATTGTCTCATAGACTTGTCCTGAAGTATCTGAGAAACCAAAATTTTAAATTATAGATGAATTTTTCATATTTCAATGACCATATGGATCTTGATAAGAAACATGATGGTGCTTTTGAGTGTTTTGGACATCCCAACAAACATCTATTTGACCTATAGAGTGGTTTTGAACCTTGGAATGTGCTTTTGAGTGCCAATACATCCCACCAGACTGAATGGTGAAACTAGTTGCTAATAAGTTAAAAAAGAGTGCTTCTCAGTCGTGGGCGAAATTGAAGGCTCTTCGACAGTAAAAAAGGAAGAGTAAAATTAATACTTAGTCCAAGATGAAACAAGAGATAAAACACAAGTTCCTACCAGCTCAGTACAGAGCAGATGTTCAGACCCTTAGCTTTGGAAGTGAAGAAACCACACCGTTGAGCGACCACCACCACTTACAAACAACGTTCAATTTCATGATCTTACAACCATAGTAAACCCAGGGGAATATCCAAGTTGACCCCGCCCGAGGAGTCACTTGTTCTGAGTGGAGAACAGAAGGTGCCAATACGCATTCCCAAATCCATCTTAGGAAGAAAGTGTTTCAAGTGCCACAGATTTGGGCATATTGAAGTAGATTGCATCACTCGGGGATGCTATATTTCACTTAGCATGGAGCTATTAAAGAAATGAGTAATGACACAATAGACACTGAAGAATTTGAAGACACAAAAGAGAAGTATTGACTTCCATCTGATGAAGAAAAGATGCACATAGTTCTAGCTGAGCCCATGAGATAGACTCCAACAAGATTAATAGTGATTGTCCAAGACAACCTCGAGTTCGAGGAACCAACAACAGAGGCATGAAAAACCCATATAAGAGAAATTCAGAGTTTTCAGATCTTTAGACTCCTTCCCGAGCTGCATCTATTGAGGGGGGTCCATCATGTAAGGAATGAGGCCCTTTTGTGTCACATTTGAAAGATTATAGAGTTATTCAAATATTAAATTCAGTTCAGTTGTGTACCCACCATCATATGTCAAGATAGGAGTGATGGATCACAACCAAGTGGATTGACTTAACGAAATATTACAAAGTTTCTACCACTTTCAAAATGGCCGACCTGATGCCATACAATGAGGAGATAAAAGCTTCAATGGATAAGGTCAAAACTCCACCAACCCCGAGAGATTAACGCGGGAGCTTACCACAATATTGTAGCTGTTATAGTACCGAGGGAATAGTTATCATGAGAAACGATACAAAATAATCATGTTCTCCATTCTTATGCTTTATTTCATATTATCCTTCATTTTTTTATTCATTTTCTATATATGTGCTGTATTAGAGTTTGGAAGTTAGTTTTTTGCGTGAGTTTGTTTAGGACAGTCGTCAGCATCATTTCTCCTCTTGAGGGTTGTATGCCAGGGATTGAGTGGTACTCTGGTTGTATATCTCTTTTGATGTGGTGATTATCTTCCCCTATCCTCTCCGTATCTCTCTTGCTTTGTTGCCTCACATGCCCCCTTGTTGCAACAACTCCTTTGTTGTTTTTCTATAGTTTCCTCGTTGTCTAATTCTTTTTCTCTCTGCCTTTGCCCAGGACTGCATTGTTTTAGTTATCCGACATCCCACCACATCCCCCATCACCTTTCCAGCCCTTCCTTTGTTGTTTTTCTATAGTTTCCTCGCTGTCTAGTTCTTTTTCTCTCTGCCTTTGCCCAAGACTGCATTGTTTTAGTTATCTGACATCCCACCACATCCCCCATCACCTTTCCAGCCCTCCATCCTCGCTGGTATCACATCTAGCCCTCGCAAGCCATCTTTGGGCCACGTCTCGTTTCAATTGCTTCCGTTTCCACCCTTCCCCCTTGCTGTCATCAACCTGAATAGCCCCCACGCATCGTCCTCTGATTGTCTACTTACCGTCCACTTCAGGGAAACTGCTATCTTGTTATTTTCTGCTTGCTAAACATCTTTTCCACCCAACAACCCATAGAACACCCTCCCCAACCTTCTTCGTAGCCTCCCCCACCAGCTGGTCAGCCGCCAACCAACTCTTGGCCACGTCTCGTTGCAATTGCTGCCATTTCCACCCTTCCCCCTTCTTATCATCAACCCGAATAGCCCCCACGCATCGTCCTCCGATTGTCTACTTACTGTTCGCTTCGGGGAAACCGCTATCTTATTATTTTCTGTTTGCTAAACATCTTTCCCACCCCCCACCCCCCACCAGCTTCCTAACCCTCACAGATTACCACTATCAACCGAAATCCACCCTCGTTAAGTGTTTATGCGTGCTAGTTGTTATCTTCTATTTCAGTATTTTTGATCGTAAGCTCTATTTGTTTTTGAGTAATAATATTTTCTTTCCCGATTGTGATTCGGGTTAATTCTCGTATCATGTATATTACACTTATAAGTAATAACATATTTCAGAACAAACCAAACTAAAATTTAACCACGATATTCTCATCCCAAAAATTTCCTCTTTTTTTTTTCTCAAAAGATTATGAGTACATAATTGCAAAACACATGAATTGTGAATTGGTCAAACCTCTTTATTACTATTTATGTGATTTAAACTCCGCATGGCCCAACAATCCGATCAGTCTCTTGCAGAATCAATAACATATAACAAGTAATAAGTAAAATGAGAAATCAGGGAACCCATGACTGCTAATGACATTATTGGGTGACATGACTATACAAATTTATCCGAAATGAACGAGAAAGTTGGGAAGCATGATGTTGCAACATAGGCCCTTAAAGAAAATTACTGTTCAGAGATACAGCAAGAAGGGGCTGATTAATATCAATTTTATTTTCATTGTATTTTTATTTAATTTTGTTTATGTTTTAATTATGAACAAAATATTTTGGTATATTTTTTACTTTTAAATATTTTCAAAACATCTTAAAATTATTTTGAGTGATTAAAAATAAATTTATTTGTTTTTAAAAATAAAAAATAAAAGAGTGGTATACATGCATACCATATAATTTCTATGCATTCACATATTTGACACCTAAATTTCCATATTTCCTTATAAAACTTTAGTGTCATTTTTTACATCAAAATATAACATAAAAATTTATCATTTCATATTAAAAATATTATTCTTAATGGTTGATGTGATGTTAAAAATTTAAATGTTAGATATAAAAAAACTAATGAACTTTTCGGTGCGCATATAAATCACACAAAATAAAAACATATAACAAAACATTAAAATATTTAACAAAAATGATCTCAGATAGGGTCCAAGCAGTAAAAATCCTTTTTTTTTTCATCTAGAAGATCAGATGATAGAACTAGAAAATGGATATATGATATCAAAAGTGAGCTAATAACATGAGAAAAAAACAAAATCAAAATGGAACTACTAGACTCACCTTATTAGCATCATAGATCATCTTTTGGTATTCTTCGTTGAGACTAAGCATTTCAGCATCAACGGACATAATCTCGTTCTCAAGCTCTTTTAGAGTATTTTCATTTTGCACATCCACCCCTTGATCTGTATTAGTGATATTAATCTCCACAAGTTATCATGTCAGACGGTCATGAGAATTTTATATTAGCAAATATATATGTAAGTTGAATACAAATTTGCCCGGCAGATCGCACCTAAGGAATTAAATGTTAGACTGAGAGAAGGAGCTTAAAGCAGGGACAAAAATGTAACATCACTATATTATAATCTCCCCTATAAATAGGGAGTTTATTTTATGAATAAGACACGTTATATTACCGTTCGTTATTGTACACTCCTCTCTCTATCCTCTATTGCTCCCTCTCTTTTTTACATTATTTCTTAGCGTGTGATGCACAAACAAATCAAGATTCAATAATAGGAATTAAGTGGTATGCATGCTTCCAACAAAGAAGAAAAATTAAAATTAAAGAAACCAATAATCCATAATGCGGCTTAGAAGCAAAAAATCTGTCAATCCTTGGGAGATTCTATCAATTGTATGTTCATTATTGAGAGAACTAAGGCTGGAAATTAAAAAAATTTATTCCAAATATGAGGACCTATAATAATGGAGCTCTACAGATGGTCCAAACGATGCGGCCGCCATATTCAAATGAAGCTCATGCGTTCAAGCAGATGTCATAAAAGAGAGATTAACAAATACCGCACAATTCCTACGTATTAACATATTTTGATTTATAATGCTTTTGTATCGTAACTGTTAGATATGACTCATATATCATAAAAGGACAGAATCTGGAGCGGAACAGAGCAGAGCGGAAGATTCTGTCCAAATCAAGGGAGTTTCCTCTGTTAGATATGACTCATATATCATAAAAGAACAGAATCTCTGCTCCAGATTCTGTCCAAATCAAATGAGTTTTCTTATGTGGATTGAGGGTGAGCTACTCGGGTAATTTGGTAATTACATATTATACTCCAGGGTATTGAGAGTGAGGTACTCGGGTAATTTGTTAATTACATATTATACTCCAGAGTTTTCTATGATTATAAATAGACTTGTATGTAACCCTAGGTGTTATCCCATATTCTGTATTTTATACTCTTTTCTTAATATTGAAAGAAAACCACTGCTCTGCACCACGCTCTGCTCCCGAGGATGTAGGCATCTTTGCCAAACCTCATTAAATCTCTTTGTGTTCTTCTAGATTTGTGTGGATCTTGTTTTTCTTTGCCCTAATTTCTTAAAAAATGGTATCAGAGCCTGGTTCGAGGGCAGGGAAAAATAATTTCGGTGGCGCAGGAACAAAGAAGATTTTGGCCGAGGAATTCGGCGGCTAGGGCGTTCGATTCGACGCAGAGGAGTTCGACCAAGAAGGGTTCGCGACAGATCGAACCGGACAACGACGTCGGCATATTCTGGACGGATCGGCTTCTCGTTGCAAGAAGAAGCTTTTGACGAGGGGCAGGGAAGTTGCGATCGCGATCAGTTCAGTGTAGAAGGCTGCTGGGCGAACAGACTAGGAAAAAGGAGAATTCGGCCCGTCAGCGGAGCAGGAAAGAAAGGTTCGCGGGAGGCGCATAAAGGATTGTAGGCGATTTTGCGGAGCTTCAATGCGCGAAGGGAGGTTCGACGAGATTGGAAGCCCGATTCGTTGGTTGTACTTTCCCTTCCTGGCTTGTACGGAAGATCAGTTTCCTTTGCTAGAGGCGGGAATCACACGATTTTGCTTTGTTTGGCTGGAGGCTCCTTTGATTTCCTTAGGAGGCGGTTGCGGAAAACGAAATTTAGCGTGGAGATATTCCAGATATATTTTAGGACTCAGGAAAGGCAAGGAAAATGAAAAATTTGTTGATGCACTCGAAAAAGGAAAGTTGGAGGCCGCCCGATTGGAATGAAATCAGTATTTGCCCTTTTGTGATATTCCAGGACGCGGAATTGCAGGCGCGGGTTCTGGAATTGCAGAAGTTTTTTTGAAAGGGAAAAGAAGCTTTTCTGGAAAGCAGATGCACAACTTTTTTGAAAGGAAAGCATGAGCGGTGCTTTTCTGGAAGGAAAGCGGAGGCGGGGCTTTTCTGAGAAGAAAAACATAACTTTCTGGAAGAACAAAAAAAGAAGCTTTTCTGGAAAGCGAAAACAAAGCTTTTCTGAGAAGGAAAACATAGTTTTTCTTGGAAGTTAAGGAAAATGAATTCTTAAAAAGTTTAATCAAGGAAAATTTAATGAAGGGAAAGTCCTTTTTCTTAGAAATTTAATTAAGTGAAACTTAATTAAGGAATCTTAATTAAAAGAATATTTCAATCTTTTTTTCGGAAAGATTCTGTTGTTCTTCTGGGAAATATAATAAAATCTTAATTAAAGGATTATTTAAAAGATTTGTGGCATCTTTTCCCAACCCACTTTAGTGTAAGAAACTCCATGATATATTTTCTCCTAAGGAGCTGAATATTCGTCAAGGTGGAGATTTGTCAGACATATGCATTTCTCCTAAGGGCCTGTATATTCGCCAAGGTGGAGATTTGACAAAGATTGAGGAATTAGACATATGTATTTAAAAGATTTGTGACATCTTTTCCCAACCCACTTCGGTGTAAGAAACTCCATGATGTATTTTCTTCTAAGGGGCAGAATATTCGCCAAGGTGGAAATTTATCAGGCATATGTATTTCTTCTAAGGGGCTGGATATTCGCCAAAGTGTCGATTCCAAGTTTTTCTTCGCCCTAATTCATGAAAAGATATATTTCACTTTTTAAAAGATAGTAATAGTGGAATTTATGTATGATAAAAGATTAAGTGTTAAGTTCGTAAATATGAAAGTTTAGTTGTCTTATATGTAAATAGATAAGAATTGTGTGGTATATATGTAACGTAATGGCTTGCCTGTTTCTGCAGTTATATCAGGATGTCCCTTCTTTAAAGACTGGATTGCCATTTCATTGAACTTCCTGCAATAATCAATTTCGTTATTAAGAAAATAGGAAGTTATGAATAGCGGTAAATAAGTTCTTTAGAAAAACTCGTACTAAGAGTGTAGAATCATGAAGCTATTAAAGAACATGTGCATGAAGGTTTACTGATGTAATTAACAATATTTTATATGAAACACTGTCCTCCAGTTCAAAACTTCGACACAATTAACTTGTAGCAACCAATTCTTTGGTTTTTAAATAATAAAAATTAGAGAAAATTTTGGAATTTATATCTTTAGCTTCTTCTGGACTGAATTATCTTTTCTAATTTCTAAATGTTATATTTTGATGATGAGCCTTAAACGTCTCAGTTTGGTTACCTATAAATCTATACAAGGCCTCAAGGACTGATAGGCTAATTTTAGAATATTAAGATTAAAGATTAAGATAACATTCTTCAGTATGTGGATAATGATGAGATGATAGAAGAGACAACGGGAGACGGCTAATAGCAACAAGCGAGTTGATGGTTTCACGCCATATAGTCAAGTTGCATCATCTTATTTATATTGGCCACTATATAATTGATGCGTGCTAGAAAATTTGCGGTGGTAAAGTAACAAATTATCGTCTTAGCATTGTACGAAAGCTCAGCACACACACAGATGAAATAGAAAAATACGGTGATGACTCCAAAAGTTTTTACGTGGAAAACCCATAAGGGAAAAACCACGGGGTTTGACCCAGTTGCGGAAATTCACTATTGATTGATGATTACAGAAATCCTGTCCCACAGACGGAAAATAGTAACTATATTTTTTAGGGTATAACGTCGATTGATGGCGTCTGGTTGGTGGTGATCGATGATGGTAGGCGGTGGTCGACGACGGTCGACGGTGGTCATCTGAGGTCAGTGGCGGTCGGCGGCGATCGATGGCAGTTGACGGTGGTCGATGACGGAGGTCGGCAGTAGTCGATGACGGAGGTCGGTGGTGGTCGACGACGATTGGTGGTGATGATGAGCTGCAGTTTCTTCTCAAGACATCAGGTTCAAGTTCTCTCTAGACTTCCTTCCTCCTTTCATGAGAGGGAAGAAGCTCTATTTATAGTGTTCTGGGTACAATTAATGCAGGAATAAAAACTATTTTGATCGGACAGTCCGAAGAGCTTCCCTCGATCATACGATGTTGTTGACCTCACTTTTGGGTGAGAGTTTTGGGTCTTTCCTTTAGTGAGTAGGATCTAGCCTTAGAGCTTTCCTAATGACTATCTTAGCATCTTAGAAATGGTACCCACCTTCTTCTTAGAGATTTCAACCAAATCTTTGTTCTCTATGTTGGTTCTATATGTGATCAATAATTTTTAATACAAATATTAGAGATTACATAAGAGAACCCTGATGAGAATTCCTATAGGACCTTAGGACCACAGGAAAGCCTTGCACTGCTCTACACATTTTTTTGGACTTCAATACATTGCATCATCATTCATAATCGTCATGATCATCATAAACATTGCATTTTCATATTACAATGTTGCAGTCATTACACTCATGAGGCTGACCAAAATTATTTGAACCTAGTTTCCCCTAAAGTACCCCACTTGAATATTTCAATTCTTCAAAATTTTCCAAAAAAAAAACTGTCATTGAATCACAAAATCCACTTCAAACCATTTGATGTTATTATTTAGACCATTGAAACCCAAAACTTCACAGAGTCACCCAAACTCCCCGAAAATCGTCCCAGAGCGTTCCTCTCGTCAAACTAAGAAAATTGACTGTAAACATGCCATACTTCCGAGCTATCTTTGGACCCCTCGCAACCTAAATAATCAACACTTGAAAATTACTCTGGGTCCCGCAAAATCCTCCACACTGGTCAAAATTGCTCCCGGACACTTCCGTTTAACTCTAAATTTCATTTTATATTGCTTCGAGCCTTTGATTTGACTTTTTGACCAAAGTCCCAAAATTTTCTCGAAATGACCAAAATGCCCCTCCCGGGGCAAAATTTCCCGAAGTTCCAAAAATTTCTGAAAATTCCAAAAAATTCACAGAATCTTCTGACACCCCACAATTTTATGAAATTGAACTTCCTTTTTTATTTCGTTCGATGATGAGTCAGAATTTTGTGACGAGTCGCCCGAATGACCTCGAATTTCAAAACGGACTGAGCCGTTGCGTTCGGAACGTCGAAAATAGTAGGAATCGATATTAAATTTGCTATAGTTTGATGCGCAACGAAAATGGCTCGAAATCGACACAAGTTTGAATAAGGAAATTACATTTTTTGCCACCCAAATCTTAATCTAACTCCCCCAAATTAAAAAAACTCACGCACGCCTTCCCCTCTTTCTCACGCGCGACTCCTCCCTAGCAGAAACCTGCGACCTTTCTTCCCTCCCATGGCCGAATCTCCTCCATACTTCTCCCCTCCCGATGCTCACCTGCTGCAGTCGCCTTCCTCTCTCCTTCCTTGCGTGAGAAGCAAGGGGATGACCCCCTCCATGCTTCCTTCTTATCCATGACAGCAAAATGAGTTTTGTTTTTTATTTTATTTTTGTGATCTTGTAGCTGCCTTGAATCTTTCTCCCCATCTCTTCTCATCATAACCTAGAAAACTAGGTTCAGAGATAAGATTTTTCTATGCCTAGGGCATGATTCGGTTTTGGGCAGATTTTTCCTTCCTTTTTCCTCTTGGTTTTGGCTATAAAAGAAGCCCTAAAATCCACCTCTAAGGGGGCTGGCCAAAAAATTTTAAGAAGGGGAGGTGCTGCCGGATTTGCATTCGAATCGACTCGTTCGCCTTGAATCATTGTCGGTTTGCCTCTTGTTTTTTATGGAAAATTTTTCTCTTGTTCATACTTAGAAAATGCTAGAATGTGTGATAGTTTCATATGAGGCTTAAGAATATCTCTATCTTGCTTTGAAAATTGCATATGGAAGTTGCATATGATGCTTAAGAATATCTCTACTTTGCTTTGAAAATTTCATGTGATAGTTTCATGCGGTGCTTAAGAGTCTCTATACTTTTCTTTGAAAATTTCATATGGTGGTTTCATGTGGCACTTGGATATGCAAAGAATGGAGATTTCATGCGAGGTGTTGGATTTTCTCTTCTCCTCCTTTCCTTGCTTGGCCGAAAATGCACATACATGTGCTTGAGATTTTGAATGCTTTATGTGAGGCTTTTTGAAGTTTTCTCATGTGCAAGTTATATGCCTTATACTTGAATTTTTGGAGCCCTTCTTATATGCAAACTAATGCTTTATGTGTGACTTTGTTTGGAAGCCTTTCTCATATGCAATTTTCGAATTTGGGAATGACCCTACTTGAAACACTCATGGAAAATGTTATATATTTTTATTTCTTGCGTATTTATATGACCATTCATATGCATAACACCTAAGCTTTATTTTTGCACACTCTCCACCTCCTCTCATGCACAAAGAAGATGTCTATCAATTTATACTAGCCAAAACAAACATTTTGCACTTGTGAAGTTACATCATGTTTATACTTGCTTAAGTATGAAATTTGCGCTTGTACACTTGTGGAAGTCGGCCCACATTGCTCATATTCTTGTCTTACAAAATTTCTTCACTCTTCTTTTTTATCTATGTTACATATATACTTGGGATTGATGGAAACATTGGATGTTGCCATTCATATGCTCGTGTACTTCCTTATTTGTGCAAATTGCAAGTGTGAAAATTTCATTTTTATGCCGTTATGCTGCCTGATTTTTCTTGATCGGGTTCGACCCTTTTTTTACTTATCTGGGCATGTTGCTTTTTCGTTTTTTTTTATTTTTTTGACTTTGACTTTCTCATATATATCTCGACTTCTCATTATTATTTTAACTTCACCGCTCCACCACTTCACTCCACCATCTCACTACACTATTTCGCTACATCACCCCACTTCCTACATTACACCACTTCACCTACTCCGCATCTTACACCATATCAGATACTACATCACTTCACATCCCTGCACCACGCTGGGAGAGGTTTTACTGTTTTGACACGTATTCTGATTTTCTTTGATATTGAGAAACAACCCACCTCCTTTTCGGAATTGTGTTAGGTGGATTGTCTTCTCCTCTCTCTCCTCCTTGTTCCCTCGTCCCTTGTTTCTCCTTGCTTCTTGGGCTAAATCCCAAACTCGTGTATGACGCACGAGTACGCACGTATAGCACTCTTATTATATATGGGGCCATCAAGCAAGATTGTAAGTGGAGTGTGTGAGGTTAAAGACGGTGATAAGATTGCATTATAGAGAATCGGGTTCCTTAGAATAGTATCCCAACTCAGAGACCCTTGAGAGGGTAGAGTAGAGAATTTTTACAGATACTATTCGCCCAGCCTTAGGATTTCTACCGCCGACGGTCTAAAGTTGCTAGGACTAGGGTATTCAACTTGTGGATCGAATTATTTAAAAAAAATTTAAAAATAAAAAAAAATATATAAATACATTTGAAAAATACAAAATCACCTCAACTACAAAACAACCAACTTACCTACGGCTTTTACTTGCATGCAGATCCAGACTGAAATGCATGAAAAATTTTACAAAGGTCCACGGTTAGCTACTCGAGTCGGATTAGGGCTGCCTTCTGCAGAAAGTCGGTCTAGTAGTCAGTAATTAAGGTTGTGGGCTACAACACAGCTCTGAGTCCTCCTCACCACCAAGCTTACGGTCATCTTGGACTTGTAGTCCATTCTGGTATTTTCTTCGTTTTTGTTCTTTCTTTCGGATTTTCTACAAGTTTAGCTCTATGGATTTATTAGGATTTTCTACGAACTTTGTTTTGTTTCAGATTTATTATTGAATGTTCTTTTTCGAATTTTTCCAACTTTTTGATTTTTTTATTTCATTTCTCCTACACACATTACACACATACACATGCCCAGTGTAGTTTGCTTATTCTATCTTTCAGTGTATATTCTTCTGCCGGATGTAAAGTTTTCACATTACCACTGCATGATTTCATTGCACATTAACATACTTTGCTTTTACACTCTCCCCTAGATTAGGATGCCAATAGTAGCTCCTAGGTGGTACCCACGATAAATTGGTGACTTCACCTTTTATATTATTTCAACTTTAAACAACTTGAATACTAAATTCGACGCTGTGATGACGAGGAGCCTGGAGCAAATGCTGTGGGCAACACAACCATCTTTAACAGGAAAACAGTTCTACTTCAACTCAACTTTCCTTAGGATTAAATAACCAATCCTAGAATTTTGAGGTAGTTGCCTAGTGCAACATAAACCCTCACTTTATCTGTTGGGTCTTTGCACCTAGTGCAATATAAGCCCTGACCCGTCTTAGGGCTCTGAGGTTGTCGTTCGTTACGACATAAACCCTCATAATTTCCAGGCTATTTGGTATGATTATATCATACAAGTGTAAGTCATAATTAAATAAAATTAGCAGGATTGAAACATTAAATAAATTCTCAAACTGAAGCCAAACCACAGGGTAGACTGGGAAGTCATCGAGGATCTCCTCTGGATCTGTGGCATCCCATAGTTTTTCCTTCTTTGGATTCTGTAATAAATATTCCAAATTTGAGCCATTCCCCTTTTGCACACCTCTTTGTCCGATTTCGTTGAAAAGTCCTATCCTTTTGACCTCCTCGAAGACAAAAGATTACTGATTTTTATCGAGAGTTTTCTTAAGTGATCCGTTCGCTTAAGATGTAATTAACTATAGAGGCTTGCCCTTATAAGAAACTTAAAAGAACCTAGACTTAAAATAAACCCTATTTGACTCTCATATCGAATAAGAGAATTTGTCGGTCATCATGCAAACTTGCAGATCAAACGGAAGTCATTTATTTATATAGTTTATTTAATTGAGCTTATTATCAAGTAGTGAATTATCTTTCAGGTTGGTATATTGTTATTTAAACTGTAGGAATCAATGAGATCAGTTTGACTCCATTTTCTTTAAATTAAAATACTTAATTTCTAAACACTATATTACACTAAATTAAACTGCACCCAGCCGCATAGCGATCGACAGACGTTTAATGGACATTTGAGTACCTTAATGATGTCATAATTGAGTGATCTTGGGCTTGTTGGATTCGTCTTGTCGAGCCGCTCGATTTGAGTATAAACTTGTCATATTTGACAGCCATTTGACTTTCTAAATGTATTCATAAATCTTCTAACTGTGGTTTAATGACTTGATCTGGGCTTGATTTGGCTTAAATTAAGCTAGTTTTCATATCATTAGATCCGTCTCATCGAACCGGTCAGTTTGACTATAAGTTTGCTGAAATCGGAGCTCTGGATGACTTTTTATCAAGATTTGAATGTTTCTTGCTTAAAATATCATCTCGAGATTCGTGTCATGCATCGAGATTCGTGTTGGATGATGAAATTTTATTAGTAGTGTATCAGTTGCCCCTATCTTCGAGCGAGACGCTTTTTATCGTTTGAAAATATTAATATCCAAAGTATTTACGTATAAGAATATGCATATCTTACTTAGTATAACAATAATTTTTATCATTATAGAAATAGAAAGCTGAAGTCAGCTTAATTGATTAGTATCTTTTGCTTTATGTTGGAGAGGAGGGTTTGAATCCCGCCTAAAATTGAATAATATTTTATAAAAGAATTTGAAGAGATTAAGGAATTTGAAAGGGCAAAAAAGAAGGAATAAAAATTGAAAAAAAATATTTTTTGGAATATGAAAAGTTTTTATTTATTATTATTTATGAGTATTAATACTTGCACTTCTTTTTAGATTTATATATTAATATGCATTTATTGGTCAATGCACTTTTTGAGTCTATAAATAGGGGTCTGAAGAAGATGATAGAGGTGCGGCGGCGCGACGCTGTGCGCGGCAGGGTTTTGGCGAGTTTCCTTCAAATTGTCAGCTTAAGCAATGACATGTATTACTACTTTTTGTTAGTTCTTCTAGCACGAATTCTGACCAAAATTTCGGTAGCATTTTTTATCGAAAATTCCACCACTAATTCCACCAAAAAATTTTATGGTGTTTCCTTGAAACTGGCAGCTTTAGCAATGGCATGTATCATTACTTTGGCAATTGCCCGATCATATACGATTAATAAGCTTGTCAGAAGGTGATTGGCTGAATTTTTGGAGCAATAGAAACTTAGGCTACTGTTTCAATGATTTTTGAAATGACTGCACTACAAGTTGAATGAAAAAATTATGGTGCCCAAGACAAAAAAGCAAAAAAATCATTGGAATAAGGGAATGACAAAAAAAACGAAGAGATGAAGGATGAGTAGCTTATGATTTTAGAAGTATAAAGTTTTATTTTGTGTAGTTTCTGTTACTTGTGGAGATAGGTCCACGATCAAATAATAACTATTTACGCTATGCTCATGGCCCTCTCCTATTTTCGCGAACTGAGCGGCGCCCGCCTCCCAAATTTTGTGAATAGATCCTCCCATTTTCGTGAAACGCAGAAGCAGAAAGAAAGACCGAGCTATCTCTCCGGTCCGAAGGAAGAAGATATCGCAACTACTCCTATGGTAGTTGTGAGCGGTGAAGATAAAGAAAAGAATCGCTGATTTGGGTTTTTCTTTGGGAAGGAGTTCTTGCTTGTGACTTGGGGCAAAGGAAGAAAGAAGAAATTGGTTTGAAAAAGTGCAAGCAGGCAGAAGGAATCGCAAGGTGTGCTCTCCCCAGTTTTTCTTCTTCTTCGGTGTATCTCGGTGTAGAAAGAGAAGAAGAGAGAGTGAGAAAGTGAGAGACTTTCTTCTGTAATTGTCATTGAAATCAAACAGTGTAAATTCCTCAATTAGTAAAATCCTCTGCAACTCCGTGGCTGTAGGCAATTTGCCGAACCACGTAAATCTGTGTATTCTTTTCTGGTATGAATTTTCTCGTTTTATTTTTCGCTTCGTCAAAGTCGATTGTTTTCTATTTCTATATATCACAACAACTGGTATCAGAGTCAATGACTGCAGATGAAGTGAAAGTTTCAGGGATAGAGAAATTTGATGACACAAATTTTGATTATTGTAGGATGCAGATAAAAGACTGCCTTTATGAGAAGAAACTTCATCTTCCGTTATTGGGGAAAAGACCTGAAAGAATGGATGAAGGCTAATGGAATCTGTTGGATCAACAGGTTCTGGGGGTTATTCGATTGACCCTATTGAGGTCCGTTCCACACAACATCGTCAAGGAGAAAACGACTGCAGATTTAATGACAACACTCTCAGGTATGTATGAAAAACAATCGACGAATAACAAGGTATAACTGATGAAGAAGTTATTCAATTTAAAAATGTCAGAAGATACGTCTGTTATACAACACTTGAATGATTTCAATACTATCACAAATCAATTATCGTCTGTGGAAATTGAATTTGATGATGAGATACGTGCACTGATCTTGTTGGCTTCATTTTCAAATAATTGCGATGCTATGAGGATGGTTGTCAGTAATTTTGTAGATAAATCTAAACTAAAATTTGAAGATATTCGTGATTTAATTTTGGCTGAGGAGGTGCGCAGGAAAGATTTTGGAGAGATCTCAAGTTCGAGTTCAACATTAAATGTTGATTTCAGAGGGAGATCACATGACAGGAACTCAAACATGAGAAGATCAAAATCAAAGAATAGAAGCAAGAGCAAGTCAAGGCTTTGTAAACAAGTAACTTGTTGGAATTGTTACAAAACTGATCACATAAAGAAGAACTGCAGGAATCCTAAAAAGACGGAGAATGACAGTGCAAATGTGGTAACTGAAGAATTACAGGATGCACTACTGTTGACAGTTCATAGTTCTGTTGATGACTGAATACTGGATTTAGGGGCATTTCCATATAACTTTTCATCGGGAATTGATGTGAAATTATGTTGCAGGTGACTTTGGGAAAGTATATCTGGTAGATGGAGAAGCTCTAAACGTGGTAAGAATGAGAGATATTGACATTGCGCTTCCAAATAAGAACAAGTGGACTCTGCAAAAGGTCAGACACATTACTGAACTGAAGAAGAACCTCATTTCTGTTGGGCAACTTGATAAGTGTGGACATTTAGTAGTGTTCTCAAATAACACCTGGAAGGTTACTGAAGGAGCACTGGTACTGACTCGGAGTAAGAAAACAGGTATGCTATATATGACTACTGGTTTAATTAGCAGTGTTGATACTACTGTAGCAGAAAGCACAACAGAGTTGTGGCATTGCAGACCTAGCCACATGAGTTAAAGAGGTATGAAAGAACTTCAGTCCAAAGATAAGCTACCAGAACTAAAGTTAGTTGATCTCGACATCTGTGAGAGTTGCATTATGGGGAAGCAGAGAAAAGTTAGTTTCTTGAAAGGTGGTAGGACGCCAAAGGCAGGAAAGTTGGAGCTTGTACACACAAATGTGTGGGGTTCTTCTCCAGTGGCATCTCTTAGAGGCTCTCGTTACTATGTCACATTCATTGATGATCATAGCAGAAAGATATGGGTTTATTTTTTGAAGTATAAATTTGATGTATTCAGTGTGTTCAGGACTTGGAAGACCGTTGTTGAGACAAAAACATTCTTAAAGCTGAAATGTCTGAGGTCTGATAATGGTGGTGAGTACATTGATGGTGGGTTCAAGAAGTATTGTGTAGCTCGGGGCATCAGAATGGAGAAGATCACTCTAGGGACACCACAGCAAAATGATGTTGCAGAGTGCATGAACATGACCATTAATGAGCGGGCTAGAAGTATGAAATTGCACGTTGGACTACCACCTACTTTCTGGGCAGAAGCGGTCAGCACTGCAGTTTATTTGATCAATAGGGGGTCATCTGTTCCATTAAACTGTGAATTACCTGAAGAAGTTTGGAGTGAGAAAGAGGTAAAATTTTCTCACCTTAAGACATTTGGTTGTCTTTCTTATATTCTCATTAATTTTAATGCTCGAAGTAAGCTTGAGGCCAAGTCAAAGAAATTTTATTTCATTGGTTATTAAGATGAGACATTTGGATATCGTTTCTGGGATGATCAGGGTCGAAATATCATAAGGAGCAAGAACGTGATTTTCAATGAGAATGTTATGTACAAGGACAAGTCCAGTATAGTTTTTCAAACAACACTGCAAGAATCTGGTTTGGTAAGATTTGATGATTTACCAAAGGTCACAGTGCAGGGCAGAGATGAAGGTGACGAGGAGAGTGGATCTGGGGCATCCACTCTTATGGTTCCACAATCAGTTTCAGAGCAGTCTACCCCTACAGTTGCAGTTCGCAGGTCAGAAAGGGTTAGATGTTCTCTACAGCGTATTCTCCAATTTTGAACTACATTCTGCTGACAGATGATGGAGAATCTCAGAGTTATGAAGAAATCTTGCAAGATGAAAATTTGAGCAAGTGGGAGATAGTCATGAAGAAAGAGATTGATTCTCTGCTAGAAAATCAGACTTGGGAGTTAACAAATCTTCCAACAGGGAAGAAAGCATTACACAACAAGTGGATGTATCGCGTGAAAACTAAGCATGATGACAGTAAGAGGTACAAGGCTAGACTTGTTGTAAAAGATTTTCAACAGAAGCATGGTATTGATTATTTTGAGATTTTCTCTCCTGTGGTGAAGCTTACAACCATCAGAATGGTACTATCTATGGTGGCTACTGAAGAATTCTTCCTTGAGCAGTTAGATGTGAAGACAACTTCTCTTCATGGGGATCTTGAAGAAGACATCCACATGCACCAATTTGAAGGAATTCGTGGTCCAGGGAAAGGAAGAGTCAGTTTACAGATTGAAGAAGAGTTTATATGGCCTTAAACAAGCTCCTAGACAGTAGTACAAAAAATTTGATAATTTCATGCACAGTACAGGATACAGCAGATGTCAGACAGATCATTGTTGCTATGTCAGGTATTTTGACAATTTTTATATCATCCTACTGTTGTATGCGGATGATATGTTTATTATAGGTGTTGTATTGAGGAGATTAAAAATCTGAAGGAGCAGATATCAAAGCAAATCAATAATCTAAAGGGGCAGATGTCAGAGCACTTTGCAATGAAGGATTTGGGAGCAGCAAAACAAATCTTTGGTATGAGAATTGTCAGAGATAGAATCAGAGGCGTGTTGAGACTCTCTCAAGCTGAGTATGTGAAAAGGTACTTAGCAGGTTCAACATGGATAAGGCCAAACCGGTTGACACACCCTTGGGAAGTCACTTTAGACTCAGCAAGAATCAGTCACCCAAGCCAAAGGAGGAACAAGACCACATGAGTAAGGTTCCTTATGTTTCAGTTATTGGTTCACTTATGTATGCTATGACTTACACCAGATCAGATATTGCTCATGCAGTGGGAGTCGTTAGCAGATACATGAGTAATCCTGGAAAGGAACATTGGGAAGCAGTAAAGTGGATCTTGAGGTACCTAAGAGGCTTTGCAGAAACTTACTTGTGTTTCTCAAGAAAGAGTTCAGAGGTGTGAGGCTATGTTGATGTTGATCTAGCTGGAGACATTGATACTAGAAATACTACGGGCTATATTTATACTATTGGTGACACTGCAGTATCGTGCGGCTCCAATCTGCAAAAGTCAATTTCGTTGTCTACTATAGAAGCTGAGTACATAACAGTGTCAGAGGCTGCAAAGGAGATGATATGGCTAAAAAAATATTTTTAAAATACAGGGTTTCTTGGATGAATTAGGCAAGAAGAATCAAAAGGGCATTCTCTACAGTGATAGTCAAAGCGCCATATTCCTTGCCAGGAATCCAACATTTCAGTCCAGGACCAAGCACATTCAGATCAGGTATCACTTCATACGGTTATTGTTGGATGACAAACAAGTGTTGCATGAGAAAATTTGTGGAAGCCAGAACCCTGCTGATACGTTGACAAAGGATGTTGCACTTTAGAAACTGAAGTTGTGCGCAACTTCATTAGGTCTTATAGCTTGAAGACAGAGGCATTGAGTTGCAGAGGTGGAGGATTCATGTTTGAAGAAAAAGATGACGCCACCAGTGGAGGATATCAGTTTGAGAAAGAAGAACTTTGTTATCCGTGTACCAGTCTCCAAGTGAGAGATTTGTTATTTGTGGAGATAGTTCCACGATCAAATAATAATTGTTTACGTTATGCTCACGACCCTCTCCTATTTTCGGGAACTGAACAACACCCGCCTCCCAAATTTCGCGAATAGAAAGTCCATCCTCTTCGTTTTCGTGAAACGCAGAAGCAGAAAGAAAGACCGAGCGATCTCTCCAGTCCGAAGAAAGAAGGTATCGCAACTCCTCCTTCGGTAGTTGCGAGCGGTGAAGACAGAGAAAGGAATCGCAGATTTGGGTTTTTCTTTGGGAATGAGTTCTTGCTTGTGGCTTACCGCAAAGGCAGAGAAAGGAATCTCAGATTTGGGTAAGGTGTGCTCTCCCCGGTTCTTCTTCTTCTTCGGTGTATCTTGTTAGATATGGCTCATATCTAGGGAGTTGGAGT
>NW_018164650.1:210981-215195 GCF_001263595.1 Phalaenopsis equestris
AAGAGCAATGTTTGATTAGTATTATAACTAATGTATCTCAGAACTAAGCTAGAGACCTTCATAAAACGGAGAGAATGTATATTGTCAAAAAATAAGAAGAAAATAGCATGAATGGGAGGCAAAGACTAACGGAAGTTTCGGATCAGTTTTGATTTTATTTATTTATTTATTTATTTAGTTGAAATAAAATATGTTTGGTATTGTAATTTTTTTTTGGAGTATGAAAAATAATTATTCCTCTTCTATTTCATACGAGACATTTGCAAGGTAAAATAGCACAAGAAGGCTAACAAATTAGGAAAGCCACAAAATCTTCTTGCTAGTAAAAAGGAAAAAAAATCAAAAATTACTAACAATATAAAGTTATAAAAATAGGAAATACTAAAAATAGAATATACTCGAAATAGAAATTCCTAAAACTTTGACACTTCACCTTATGTTGGAGCCTAGATATTTATCATGTCTAACTTGCTTATAAAGAGCTCAAAATTAGGCCTGAGAAGTCCTTTGGTGAAGATATTTGCTATTAGTAGCATGGTCGGGATAAAAGGAATACAAATAGCTCTACAATCAATCTTCTCTTTTATGAAGAATACAAATAGCTCTACAATCAATCTTCTCTTTGATGAAGTGTTTATCAATCTCCACATGCTTTCTGCGATCATGTTGCACTGAATTTTCTACAATGCTTATGATGGTTTTATTATCACAATATAACTTTATTGGCATATTTATCGAAATTCATAACTCTTCAAGAACTATCTTCAACCATAACATCTCACATATACCATTAGTTATAGCCCTATATTTTGCCTTTGTGCTACTCCTCGTAATCACATTATGTTTCTTACTCCGCCATGTAATCAGATTTCCACAGACATCAAGTACAATATATGGACGTTGATTTCCTGTCAATAACTGAGCCCGCCCAATCTACAACAGTGTATGCCTATATATTCTATTTTGTGATCTTTCGAATGAGTAAGCTCTTGTCTGGTGTACTTTTTATCTAAGAATCCTATTAACAGTTTCAAGCTATTTTTCATAAGCAATTGCATAAATTGACTTATCAAACTCATAACAAATGTAATATTTAGCCATGTATGTGATAAATATATTAACTTTTCCACCAATTTTTTATACCTAATTGTATTCACAAGATCACCTTCCTTCACATCTACCAGTTTCTGATTGGGATCAATTAGATCTATAGTCCAACAACTAAAGAACCTAGTTTCCTCAAGAAGATCAAGGATATATTTCCGTTGGGAAACAACAATCCCTTTCTTTGATAAAGCAACCTCCATGCCAAAGAAATATCTTAGACATTCTTTGTCCTTGGTCTCAAAAATTGATGAGAGAAAAGTCCTCAAATGGTTCATCTCATATATGCCATCTCCGGTGAGAATTATGTCATCAACATACAAAATCAATATGACTATCTTCTTAGTCTTTGAATGTCTAAAAAACACTATGATCTCTTTGCCCTTGAGTACGCCCGAACTTTAAAAAACAGAGTAAATTTCCCAAACAACGCTCCCAATGATTGCTTCAAACCGTATAAAAACGTTTTAGTTTAAACACGTCTGTGTTGAACTTCTCACTAAATCCTGAAGGTGTATCCATGTACACTTCTTCCTCAAAGTTTCCATTAAGAAATGTATTTTTTATACCTAACTATTGTAGAGGTCAACTAAGATTAACTACAAGTGACATGTAAACTCTTATAAAGTTCTGTTTTATGATTGTGGAGAATGTCTCTAAGTAATCAACGACCTAGGTCTGAATGAATCATTTGACAAACAGTCAAGCCTTGTACACTTCTAGAAAACCGTCAAAATTATATTTGACTGTAAACACCCATTTATACCTTATAGTTATCTTTCCTCTATATAGATCAACTAAATCCCATGTCATTTTTTCAAGAGCATTCATCCCCTCGAAGAAACCCTCTTTCTACTTAGGAACGTTCAGAGTATCTTGCAAAATATTAGGAATCTTCACATAAGACAATTGTAAGGTAAAAACACAAAAAAATGGGTGAAATATTTTAATATGAAACATGGGGCAATGGATGTTGGATGCAAGACCTCACTCCCTTACAAGCAGCAATAAGAAAATTAGAATCATTAGACCTGTGATTAGAACTAGATTCGGGTTCCGAACTATAAGATTCGGTACATGAAGATGCAGTGGCCTGATGAAGGGTTAAAGACTCGGTGAGGACATTACCTTAAAAGTTTGTGGACTCTGAGTAATGCCAATGATTAGTAGACCTATTTTGAGTTGTTCTCTGGCACGAGAAGACAAAGTCAAATGATACTACTATCGTAACTTTATTTCTTGTTTCTTTTTTATTAGATTTATAGGGTCATAAACATCATGAGATGCCACTATAGGAAGACCACAATCGTCTTCGACATTTAAAAAACACAACCCACTTTCCTTTGATGTAATATAAATTAGATTTTCAGGTTGAACAATTAAGGTTAAGGCGATATTATTTTGTACATCTTTGATTTGAAAAAAATTCTAAAAATAGTCGATCTTTGTATTTTCTCCTCTGAAGATGATATGTTAAAAGGATTGTAATTGAAAAGAAAAAGATGACAACCATGATAACAAATACTTTTGTAGAAATATAATCAAAATATTTATACTCATTTTAAGTGGAAGCATAACCAACAAACACATTTTTTAGCTTGGGATTTAAGTTTTCCTTAATTATGACTTATGAATTGAAAAAAATGCATTACACCCAAATATCTTTAAAGATATATAAGATGAGACAATTTGTTAGATAAATTACTTGAAAAATATCAAAAAAGTGCTTCAAAGTTTAAAATATTATTGTCCGTTCTATTCATAACAAATGTTGTGAGAACAACTTCACCTCAAAGATATTTTGGCATTTAAAATAGTATTGTCTGTTCTATTCATAACAAATGTAGTTGTGAGAACAACTTCACCTCAAAGATATTTTGGCACGCTATTAGTAAAAAATAATATTGAAACTATTTTCAAGAAATTTTATTTCTTTTAGTCATATTATTTTGTGTGTAGTGTCGACACAAGAGCTTTGATGGACTGTTCTTTTTGCAAAAAAAAAAAAACCCATTTTTTTGAAATATTTTTTGTCATTATAATTCCATAATATTTGAATAGTATTTTGAAATTATGCTTGTACAGTGGTGTAAAAGTTTTTTTTAATGTTTCCAATTCAGATTTATCTTTCGTTAAAAAGACCAAACTATATTTTGTGTGATCATCAATAAATATCATAAACTATTTTTTTCAAAATATTTAAGGGTTTTACAACGACCATAGATATCACTATAAATCAAAATAAATAGTATAATTAGTTTGTAAGTTTGGTGAGGAAAATACCCACGATGATGTTTAACAAATTGACAAACTTCACATTAAAAGAATGACATTTTCATTCTAAAAAAAACTAGAAAGCAGATATTTTAAATATTGAAAATTAAGATGGTCTAACCTATAACGTCATAACAAAATATCATTGTCTTTTTGAAAGAAAAATAGAGATTAAATGAGTATTTTAATATTGTCTATTCGAGTTAAGTCCGTCTTCAAAATAATAGAATCCATTTGTTTCCTTAGAACTATTAATTATCCTCTTTGTGATCAATTTTTGAAACTCACAACAAGAAGAGTAGAATTAGCTTTACTTCGATGTTCAGAGATAATTTTACTAATGGACAATAGCTACAATACAAATTGGGAATATGAAGCACATCTTAAAGAGAAATATTTAAATTGTGCAATTAGTTATTGAGATGTTTCCCATTAGTGAGGTGACATGTAAGCCTAAAGGCAGTCTGAGGCATAAGCCTCATAGTTTGAAAATTGTGTAAATCAAAAATAAGGAGATTAAAATAAGATATTAGCACCATAACATGCTAGCATGGTAATAAATGACATTGCGTTTATATGAAATATAAAATTATGTAACCTACAAAATATCATAATAATTTGCACAAATAAAAATATAATGCAAATATTAAATGATCAAGTCATCAAACTAATATAAAATTTAAAATGAAAGTAATATAAAATATAAAGTAAGACAAGATGAGTTTAATAGACTTCTCTGATTCTTATTGTCTAACAAATGTAAAATATTCATAGATTTAAATAAGAATTTAATAAATAATCAAAAATCATAGCAATGGGCAACGAGCAACAATAGC
>NW_018164651.1:0-8306 GCF_001263595.1 Phalaenopsis equestris
CCCACCTCTCGAACTATTGACCTTTCTGAAAGTTCCTCACTTGTGGCTGATTTTAGTGAGGAGGAGATTAAAAAAGTTTTTTTTTATTTATGCCTCTAATAAAGCACCTAACCCAAATGGCTTTGCTTCAAAATTTTTCAAAGACACTTGGCATTTGATTGGGCCTTCTTATAGTGAAACTATCAAATATTTTTTTGAAACCTTCAGGCTCCCCAGAAGGATAGAACATTCTGCCATCACACTCATCCCCAAAATCAATCATGTAACTTGCATTATTGATTATAGGCTCATATCACTGTGTAATACTATTTATAAAGTTATATCCAAATTGCTTGCCGAGAAGATTAAGCTGATTTTACCTAATATCATTCATCATTTTCAAACATCATTTATTTCTGGACGTGATATTGTTCATAATATTATTTTAGCTAATGAGATATTATTTGGTTTTAATTATACTAATGCTCCTAAGAAATTTTGTGCTAAGATCGATCTTACAAAAGCTTTTGATAAGGTCAACCACCAGTTCTTATATGAGAGAATGATGCATTAGGTTTTCCTACTTTATTTTTTGCTTGGATCAAGGAATGCACTGATCATATTCCATTTTCTGTTATCATTAACGATGAGATGAAGGGGTTTCTTAACTCCACATCTAGCTTACCATAAGGATGCCCTCTCTCCCCTTTCCTTTTCACTATTGTGATAGATGTCTTATCTAGACTCTTAGATTCTCAGCATACTAACATCTATGATTCTACAGAAGATAATACTTCTCTTTTTATTCATGCTGGTGATCTTCTATTTTCGATAATGCGGGTTGTTCTTCTATAAAACAAGCTTATGATTGCTTTAGCCATTTTTTATGAGGCCACTAATTGACACGCCAACCCTTTTAAATTCGTCACATGCTTCTCTAAATCGGTGGATCAATCTGAACAACAAAGACTGTGTGATACTTATTGTTTCAAGCATGCTAAGGTGCATTAGGATTATCTTGGTATCGTCATTCATTCTTCACAATTGAAGGCTTCTCACTGCACTAAATTACTCGAAAAACTATAAGGGTGGTTGGCTACCTGGAAGCAAAAGCTTTTTCCCTTTGCTCGCAGGTTTCAACTTTTTAAAAATATGATTTGGAACTACTTGCATTATAGCATGAAAATTAAAAATCTTGAAAATCATTCGGTAAAAATCTTAATTACTTTAACCACGAAAACGGAGATTGTTTACATACAAACCATACAATTCCTATGTATTTACATATCTAATCTTCAAAGTTCAATTTTAATATTCATACAATCATACCTAATGTATTTCACTTATTAAAAGTTATATATATAAAGATTGGAATGATATAGATATAAAATTTGAAATTTTGGTGTTAGATATGTAAATATCTATGAATTTGCGAGGTATTTATGTAAATAAAAAAGAAAAAAAAAAAAGAGGTAAATCTGACTTGGGCAAGTAAGCATCGTCATAGCATTTAGCTCTTATGAAGAATGATTCATGTTCCCCGATTTGGTTAAATCACTGCCAGCCATTGTGTGGGTCCACCGCGTGACTATGAGCAGATGCATCTTTTCTTTAAAGGTTCCCTGCCTTTTAATAAGGCCAATATTAATATTTGACCCATTGTACTTTTTGGCATCATATATATATATATATATATATATATATGCCCCTAAATAGATCTTGAGCTTAGGTCTAATTTTTGTCAGAAGAAATTAATTTTAAAAAGTTTAGAATATTTTCAATTTAAATTTATTTATGATGAATTATTAAATTGATAAAATCACTTGAAAGAAACTATGATGGACAGCTAGTCAATTTAAATTTGTATTAAAGTTTTTAAAAATGTAATTATGATGGTTGGTTAGGTCTATTCTCACTAATTTTAATTGGTCAAATTTTGATCAAAATATTTTCTGGTTTAGGATGTATCATCACATATCATTTAATTTTTAATTGCACATGAAGTGGGAGTCATGAGACAGTACATTAGTAATTCAGGTAAACGTCATTGAGAGACCATAAAGTAGATTCTATTATACTTGAGAGGAACAATTAATAAATCAATTTATTTCAAAAGTTTAGGGATTAATCCATATGGATATCAGGATTTAGATTTTATAGATTATATTGATGGAAAATAAGGACAATTGGTTATATTTGCACTTTGGTGAACACAACATTAAGTTGGGTTTATAGGTTAGAGAATATCATTGTTCTGTCGACTATTGAATCTAAGTATATTATTATCAAAGGGGCTAGCAATGAAATGATTTGGTTGTAAAGCTTTATGAAAAAACTTGGTAAGGTGGTAGAGAATTGAAAGCATCATAGTGACAATATGAATGATATTCATATAGCAAAGAAAGCCGTCATTTCATAACATGACGAATCACATTCAGCTAAGATATTATTTTATTCCTTCACTCAAAAAAATGATCAATTATTTTTGGATAAGATACACACAACTCAGAATCCTATAGATATGTTAACTAAGATTGTGACAACTAAGAAACTAAAGTTATGCTTAGTTCCAGTTAGAGTTCAGAAAAGTTGAGATCGAGATGAGCCATATAATAGTTTAGAACTATGAAGATATTGTAGATATGGAGGAGTAAGATTTATTGCAATCAGTCTCTAAGTGAGAGATTGTTATTGTGTGAAACATGATTATGTATTGAACACTCAAATCCCTCAATTTCATCAATCAAGCTTGACGATGAGCTTGTCAAAGGGTTTCGGGGTGTCTCCGACCCTCTTATTCGGTTGAGGGACGCTGCTCCTAAAATTTTTTTTCTATAACTAAAAGCCTAGAACTCGGAGGGGTGTGTCCCAACTTCGAGACTACTAGCGTCTTAACGCCCAATCCAATTTTAGAACATGAGAGCACGACAGTCCATCGCCCCTAATGCAATACCTAACGCCCATTAGAGCACTGTAGTATCATATCGCAATGCTTGTAACCGATTTGGGGCAGTCCTTACTTATTATGGCTTATTTTTTTATGAAAATAGTGTTAGATTTCATGTATTTTTCTTGTGCAGAGGAGAGAAGAAAGTCAGTGTTCTAAAATGTGGATATACTTGAATGTAGTGTAATTTGTACGATTCTTCTCAATTTTTTGTTCATAGTGGGTTTCTTGTTGTGACATGATTATGTGATTTTTTTCTATTCTCAAGTTTTCTATATTAAATCTTATGTTACATGTATTTTCTTGTTTTGTGTACTTCTATTTCAAGTATTATTTCATATCTCTCCAATCAGATTGTGAATCTCTCCCAACAAAACAATATAAAAGAAATATAATGTATTTGAAATATTTTTGAATTGTTTGGTTCAGTGTAAAATAAATGTAAAAGAAATTTTAAATCAATATAATATGCTTAATAATAGTCGTAACCGCCTCAACTAACAAGTACTGCGACGATAGGCTAACAAAGCTTCACTTTTGAGGTGTATTTCCTAAAATCTAGTGAATCCCAAATACTTAGAAGTTTTACTCAGCATTTCATTCTCTCTCAAATCAACACCGAAATTTTTAAAATGCATGAATTCGATTATTTTACAACCATTTTTCATCAATCCAAACAACACCTTAAATTTTTTTTATCTTTATTTATCCTTCTAGAAATATATTTAGCATTTGTTACTCATTAAGCCTTTCAAGATAGTTTTAGAGGGATGGAGAGTGTTAAAGGTTGTATATGTCCATTCTACAGTCAAATATATTATGATGTTATTTGCTTTTTGAAGTAGATTGTTATTTTCTTACATAAATAAATGAGTGATTTCCAATATCATTTGTATTTTCTTTTTATTTTCCATTTTCTTATAGGAAACTTTATCTTATGGATGCTTTAATGATTTCAACAAGAATTTTTTTAAAAAAATTTTCTTACTTTTAAATTTCTAAATATGAAATTTTATGAATTTTTATCATGTGGTGGCGAATGATTCACTTGTTCCCCCCAATTTATTACTCTATATTATAATTTTTGTCATATGAAATAATCTTTGATGATCATGCGATGTTAATCATCAACCATGTTGCATGATTTTCCATATGTAACATGCGTAATACTACGTTGTATGCATGACATCCATCATAATGGCTTTATGACTTTTTAAAATGAATGTGCTCATACATATCATGTGGTGATCCACATCTGATTTTTTTCTCATTTTGTAAGCATATGAATGTAAATCTATATGATGTAATACTACGTTGTATGCATGACATCCGTCATAATGGATTTGACTTTTTAAAATGAATGTGCTTGTACATATCATGTGGTGATCCACATCTGATTTTTTCCTCATTTTGTAAGCATATGAATGTAAATCTATATGATTATGTGCATACCTCACATATGTAACCTTTTTTTATTGGTATGATTTTACGATGCATAACTGAGTTAACTATATCCTAAGTCATGGCATGTTTATTTATACAACAAGAAGGGCAACGTGAATTATGTGAGATGTGAAATCATGGTAATGTTACTTAAATATTATTCAATGTAAATATAAGAGAAGGTTGAAAAATATATAATTTGACATATCAGAAATAAATTTATTGATAAAATGGCAGCACATTCATCTAATTGCAAGGCTCAAATGTAATTTCATCACTTATTCATAATATTACAAATGTCAACAACTCTAAAATCACCTCCCAACCCTTATCAATTACAAATCTAACCCTAAACTTTATATTACATTTACACAACTCAAATCTTTGGTATTAAATCTAAAACATCACTATTTTAATTTAGAAAAAAAAAAAAGAAATACATCTTTTGATTCACAGATAAGATGGCATGTATCTAAAAATTGAAGTATTGATGTTGGATATATAAATATATATATATTTTGTGAGGTATTTATGTAACACTTAATAAAATTTAGTGGCTTGCAACGAGGACAGTTGGAGGGAAGTGAAATGGGCCCTAGAGTGGCCCTTCACAGGCTGGTCCGGCAAGTGGCCTGCCTCCGCGCCACCATCTACGGAGAAGCGACGGGGCATCAAATTATGCTGGGTTCACGTGGGCCCAAATACTTGCAAACGTTGTCGTCAAACTCAATTGGTCCACTTTCAATTTGGGCTGCTTTAATGCCCGCCAGCGAAGTCCGACGACGACCGCCCGTTGGTTGATGATGAGCTCACCACGACATGTAGGCCTAAAGCGAAGCACAAAACTAATTATTGCTTTCCTTGTGAAAACTAGGCCTTACCCTCTTTCTTAAGCTTTTGAATTAAATTTAAGATCTAATTTGTTCATGACTCATAGATACCACCCCATCCTGATCTATTTTACATATATAGCACCTAAATTTTAATATTTAGGTCAATAGCACTTGAATCTTTGATATCACATCAAAACAAAACTATCATCTATTTTTAAAAAAAATTAATTACTTCTTTTCATGCATAGAGTTATCCCACCGATTTGAACCAATAAGCTATAAATATAAATATGAAAATTTCGATGTTCGATACGTATATATGAAAGGACTGTGGTTGAAGACCATAGATCAGCCTTCATGAGCTAAAGCCCGCGTTTAGTAGCCCTCATAGTAAGACTGTCGTTGGAGTGACCTGCAAATTCTATTTGTGGATGTGCCAACTATCTTACAATAGCTGCCAAGCAAACCTGTTGGGCTAACTTGATAAATGGGGGTTCACCAATCTAGTATGTATGTTCCTTCTAGTGAATTGACCGATCAAACTCACAGGCCTAGCTCGCCTCCTTGACCAACCTCGGGACTATTAGAACACAAAAGTCTAAGACCGATGAACATACGTCACTTCATTATTTATGAGTCACTTGACATATACAACAAAGTTTTTTCATCAAAAAGTCATTGATATATCTGGTAGAACACAACTTATCTTAATATTTTTTCAAACATATAATACTCTTCGTGCCTTTTTTCGGGGAATGCTGCATCATGACACTAAGAAATCCTTTCCTGCCCCCTTCTTTTCATTAGACTCTGCCAAAAAAGGTTCAAACATATAACGCATAATTCAGGCTGAGAGAACACACCAATCCTCATCCTCTACCTTTCTCACACATCTCTCTCCCAAATTGTGTGACCCAGCGTCCTAAAATAATTCAAAAATGTAGTATGTATTAAAATTTTGCAAGATAAAATCTAACATACTTTATAATTAGGCCATTTACACCCATACCACCAAATTCCTACCTATTTACATATTTAACACCTGATATTTTAATTTTTTACATTTACACCACCCAACTCTTCATATCATATCAAAAATATCACTATTTTAACTACAAAAAATTGAAATTTAGCTGTTAGATATGTAAATACATAATAATGGAGTGGGAGGTCATGCACTGAAGAACAAATAAAAATAGAATTTTCCAATGATCTGTAAATCGTCAACATATGGAAAAACCAAAATCCCTTCGTGAAAGAATTGCACAACCAGGTTCAGAGAAGTCTAGCTTAAATCGGTTTTTTCAGAAAGAAACAAAATCCCTCCACAGAAAGTTTCATGAATTTGAAGCTCAAATTTCAAACCTGGACAACGCGGAGGGAAGACGAACACTGCCACAGCCATGTCGGTTTTTTATACAATTTAATTAATTAATTGTTTATTTGCTTCCTGCCTGTCCTCCCCACTGCCACTGTAGGTGCTGCCCCTTTTTCTTAATTACGGTTATTATTTTACTTTACTTTAACTAATTTATTCTTTTAAGGAACACAAGGGAGATGAGCGTTCTAAAAAGAAACAAAAAAGCATCAATTTTGAGAACAAAAGCAACTAACAAGTGATGAATCACTGCAACAGCAACACAGAGACGCTATTACAGGGCTTCTACAGCCCGCTACTGTACAAAAGCAAAAATAATGCTGGTAATGGAATCAAGATTATAGCTCGCTTGATTTCCTCTTTAGTCCTCCGCTTCCCCAATGCAAGGGAAGCAAGAACCAGGAGGAAAGAAAGCAAAATATTCTGAATAAGCAAAAGAGCAACTCAAAAGACTCTATTTCTTTTATTTCGCCATTTTTCTTACTTGTTTCCTTCTTCCGAGTCCGCCATGGATAGATAGATTGATGCAGCCATTTCATAGATCAAGTGCGTTGGGTCCGTTGCAATACTTGAGATACGGGTTCCAAATCCACTGTACAAGGAACTTGGTCCCGCCGACGCCGTTGAGGTTATAAGCCCCGCCGCTCCGGCCGTCTACGAGAAGCTGGCCGGTGTACGATCCGCCGCCGCCTGTCCCGTAGATTCCCTCACATAAATCAGCGATCTCTGTAGGGAAGGGTCACCACCAGCGTACCACGCGTTGATGAGGGGATTCGATGCCATCTCAGCTAACTCATGCCCGATCACACTAACCATTCCATCCACCCCCACGTCTCCGTTCGGCGCGCGCTCGGCTCGCCGACCAGGTACGTAAGTCGGGATGGCGAAGGGGTAAGCGCAGACCTCCGCGCACCGACCGCCGGAGTTACCCACCCAGGCGTACGGCAGCGTGTAACCAACCACGGAAGGGAATGTAAAATAGTGAAATCCGCACACATTGCCGCAGAAATCATCCATCCCGACGTCGGATGAGGTGAGAAGGAGATATAATCCTCCGCGAGGGTTTATCGGGAGGGGGCGAGTGCGGGCTGTAACAGCGGTGCGAATGATGGATTGTACGGATAGACGGGTGAGTTGCTTGCCGTGGGAGTAGAACCGATCGTTCTTCTCAGCACCGAGGCGGACAATGGCGGTGATGTTCGATCCAGTCTGATCGGTGTAGAGGCGGACGGTGCGCCACCAAGCGGAGACGGAGGGGTGAGGGACGGAAGAAGGGTGGGTGGGGGCAATGGAGCGGATAAAAGCGCGGATGACGTGTTTCTGCGAGGGAGACCAAATGCCGTACCAAATCGGGTGGACGGTTATGTTGGCGGTGAGAACAGGGCCCATGTGGTAGCGGAGATGGACGAACTCCGATGATCCTTCGTATTTCTTTGAATCGGTTAGGTCGGGGTAGGGTTCCGGCGAGGTGTGGGAGGAGATGGAGGTGTTTGGGAAGAGATGAGGCCACGGACGCCAGGATGCGGCGGGAGTGATGGTGACGGAGAGGAGGAAGAAGAGGGTGGGGATTAGAAGCCACATTGTTTAGCACGAAGGGCAGCTCTGGTGTGCGGGAGAAGTTTTTGGTTTTATTTGGTTGGTGTTGTCGGAGGGAAGGAAGGGGGGTTTTATAAAAGGATGAAATGAATATTTTTTATAATATGTATTTATACACTATTTTATTCTT
>NW_018164651.1:8406-11188 GCF_001263595.1 Phalaenopsis equestris
CACACTGTTCACGAGCCGATTTTGAACACGAGCTGTTTCAAACGAGTTGAACACGAGCCAAGCATGAGCTTGCTCAAGCTCGATTCGTTTACCGCCCTACGGGTATGTCGCAAGCAAGGGCTTGCCACCCCCCACTTCTCAATAAATACCACCCCCCACCTCTCCCTCTCCTCCCTGTTCTCTTCCCTCTCTAACAAACCGACAAACTTCTCACCCCCTCTCTCTCTCCCTCTCCCTCTCTAACCAAAGAGCCAAAGAGTCATCTCACCCCACTCTCTCTCCCCGCTCTCTTTCTTTCTCTCTCTTCATATCCTTATTTCTATATTTGCTGCCACCAGAACAATTCTCCCTACCTCCCTACAAAGTAGAAAGCTCTATTTTCTGAAAAATCAAATGCATATTTGAATACTTCTTTTATAATTTTTTTTTTAATTTTATGGAGCTAATATTTCTTAAGCAAATTTTTTTTGGTCGTGATATTAATATTAATGAACAATTAAAATTTTATAATGTATTTAAGAAAATGAAAAAAATTAATTTTGCAATAAGTTTGTGACACTTAAAAGGCTTGCATGATGTTGAAACATGCAAACTACGAACTGTTGGACTTGTATTTGAGAACAAGAGATTCATGAATGGTTATATCTGAGAACCATAAATACTATGGTTTTTTATATCAAGATAAAAAATGTTATTATTATTCTTATTTAATCTAAAATGATATGTTTTTTCAACAAATTCGGTAGTAGTAATAATAATAATTATTATTAAATTTAATATTATTTTAATTTTGTGGTATTATATATTATTATTAGTATTTTTAATATTATTTTTAATATTAATATTAAATATCCATAATTTATCTTATTATTTTGTCTATTATTATCTTCTATAGTAATCCCTATTTTATTACTCTCCTTTAATAATTTTTAAAAATTTTACTTCATGTCTTTTCATAATTTTTTTTCAATGTTTAATTAATTTCTCTATTAATGTAATGTTTTTTCTTACATCTCTTCTAGTATAGTTTTGGCCAATAAAGTCATATCGAAAATCTTTGTTCCAAATTTAATACTACAATATATTATTAATTTGCATTATTATTTTTATTTTTATTATCTTATATAGAAATCTCTATTTTATTGCTCTCATTTAAATTAAAGATCATCCTATGACTCAATTTCAGTAGGCTTATAATCAAACTGACTGTTTTGATAAGTTAGGCCAATGAAGCAAGAACTGATTTGGTTCGAGTTTGATCAGGGATTTAGATGGACAATTGAATGACCAAATGAATTTTAAATCTGTCGAGCTTATAGATAAATCAAGTGTCTCATCAAACACAAATTCACTTAATTTTGGCATTATTAAAGTACTTAAATTCTCATAGAATATCATCTGATCAAAGGGATCACTTTGGGGCGTACGATGGAGTGGGGTGGATTCAAGCAGTATTTACAAACATTACACTCCCAAAATCTATAAATATAGCCTCCCTCTTTATGAAAGGGGACTTATGAACTATACCTAGATGAGGAAGCTAGAAGAGCTCCCAGCTCTTAAGGGTTCATGAGCTCCACCACCGTTGGATTGCCACCACTACCTTCAGAGGAACGTTGCCAGACAACCTCCATCGTTTCCTCTACCCAACCATTGCCCACCGGCCACCGACACCGCCAAACCGCAATTTCTAGGCCATTCTCGTTGCCTGGTCACCAGTGCCAACCACATGTCACTTTTAGGCCACCGCTAACCAGCCACTGCCATCTAGCTACTACTACTTATGACTCTGGTTTTAGATTTTTAGGCACACGACCCATACCATTAGTTTTTCTTCACAACATTATGTTTACTGTCACTTGTCAACATTTTTTGTCACTTCCATAGCAAAAGTCGCATCCCGCTTGAGAGACAAAGAAATAGAGGAAATACAATGTTTTTATTGAGATCTTTCTGAATACCATGTATGTAAAAACCCCTAGCTTCATTCAACAAAAGCAACATCATTCAATGTTTCAATACAAAGTCCAAAATAGCCAACCTAAACTATACATATAGCCTAAATCACCCCCCTTTCTTGTGTAATTGTTATCGTACTTGAGCTCAATATTACTTGTTCATGTATCAACATTTAAACACAAGTATTTAATGAACCATCCATATAGTCTTCACACTTTCGGATCACATATGTGCATTACATGCAGGTAGCTTTACATCTTTTTTATATCGCTGTGTATGGCTATGAAAAAATAGAGTATGTTCCCATCTTTATTGGGCTGCCATAAACAGTGCTTCACGTGTCCATTAAAAATTTTCATGCAATGCTGATATCTTCGTGAACTAGTTATTGTAACTTTATGTGTAGTGGCTTTGCTTGCAAAATTAAACGTGCCAAATATATAGCACATTTTCATAGCAAGTTTTCATTTGACATGTCATGTAAAAGGTAAAGTGTGGTTTATCAAAAACTAATAAACCATTTTCGCTTTTTTTTTTTTTAATTTGTCTTAATTTTCCTTTGAATTACATCAAAAAAAAAAGAATAGAACATAAGAAATGAGTGAGAGTGATAGACGATCATTTGAACCAATATCCCGCTACTAAAATTAAAAGAAAATCACAAAATTTTAAAACAAATTTACATTTTGATGTAATTTTTATTTAAAATTTGCATGATTCAATAAAAATAATCCCATTTTATAATTACTTCTAATATTGTTAACAAAAAAGTAAAATGTCGACTAGATAGTTAAGTGATATTTAAAGTCTATTATATATATAT
>NW_018164651.1:11278-20165 GCF_001263595.1 Phalaenopsis equestris
TTGCCCGGGGGGGATACCCTTTTTGTCGCGTCGCCGCACGCGAATAAATTGTTTTAATTAATATATATGTATATATATTTATATATATATATTTATATTCCTATATTTACATATCTAACACCTAAATTTTGCTTTTTTATATGTTTTTAATACCTTTCTCAGACATATGTATGGTGACATATATATAAATTGAAGTATGTGTGATTTAGTTGTCTGTGTGTGTGTGTTTATGGCTGTCAAAATGACTTGTTAAGAGTTCCTGTTTGATTCTTTCATTAAGGAGATGAGTCGAATATGAATAATTTTTTTGCACTCGATATATAAACGTATCAAACACAAACTGCTACAAGAATTTATAATCAATTAAAATTATTAATTAAAAAATGCGATAAATATATATTAAATTATAATAAAATAAATATTTTAATTTAAATAATAAGATTTAGATCTCAGTCTTTATCTTTAAATATATATATATATATTTTTTCAAAAAATTATTAATATATGAAGAAAGCGCGCCATTGGCCATTGAACCGCGGGTGAACAGAATGGGGCTCGGTAGTGCGCGACAGATGGATTGGCGCGCTTTAATGCCTAGCTGGGATGTGGGCCACACAGGCTTTCCTCATTGACAAACCAATTGGCAAAACCTCGGGAGTATAATTATTATTTCTACGCTCTCTACTTTCGCCACGTGTGCAATAAACTGAATTCGGTGAGTCCCAAGTCTCCAAAAATGCTACGTGGCGACTACAAATTCAGAATTTTATCAGTTATTACAACCCACATTTTTATAGGATTCGTCCAAATGACAACGATATATTTGAAGGGGAATCCGAAGATATACGATAACAGGTCTCGGTTTCTTCGGGATCGGCATTAAGTTGATTAGATTGATTGGACGGTGATGATTGATTCTTTTTTTTATTAAATTCAAATTTTCAGAAAACTCCAGTTACAATCCAACATTTAAGAAAGTAACCATTTTAGTCATCTCAGGCTTTTTTACTTCGCATATCTCGGATTCGTGTATTTTTTGCTTTTTCTATCAAAGCATTAAAAATGACGCCATATTCCTCATTTTATGTGACATCTGCCCAAGTTGATATGATAGGAAAAATATTACATTAGGACTACGTTCTGAATTTACAGTGAAATATTTCTCTTGTGTTATCCAGCATTATTCAGGTGTTATTACGGTGATATTTATGTATTATTATATCATTATAACACCGAGAATATTCTTAGAACGCAATAACACATGAATAACATCACAATAACACATGAATAATGTGGAATAACACGAAGAGAATATTCACCTATGCGAAAATAATTTTTTTTATTTTTTTTGTCACCTCCACGTGATATCATTTCATTGGACTCCGAACGTAGCTCAAAGTTAGGAGTCCTGATGTAATATTTTTTTCGATATGATGAGCATCAATTTGTTAGTTCAAAAATAAATTGATGAGTGTAAATTTTATAAATAACATTGCTCGGAGTGTTTATGTAATTAGCCCTATTAGCATGTAATTTTTAAGATTTACCTATCTCGGTGTGAATTTTTTTAGGTCGAATTATGATATTATTCATGAATTTTTAGAAATTATATATTAAAACTTAAATATGAATCAATAGCCAACGGTATATTTAAATTTTTTTTTTATTATTATTATCGGAATAGTAAATTTAATTGATAAAAGAAGTTGCAAAGTTATTTAATTTACTGATTAATATACATTACGCTTTCAGAATTTCATCTACCAAAAGAGCTTTCATGATTGGCAACACTTTCGCTTTAAATTTTTTAAAGGTCATGTACGTACATACTGATGCGTGCTAGAGGGCTCATGACTATAAAATAATAAATTATTATTTTAGTGTTGCACGAGAATCTAATGCACCCTCAAATGAAAGAAAATATCCAGTAGTGACATCAAAAGTTTTTACGTGGAGAATTGAGAAAAATCTCGGGGTCTGGTCCAGTTGAAGAGATCTACTATAAATTTAAAATTACAAGTATAACTCTCTCAGAGACGAAAAATAGTTGCAAAGTATCCCGAGCTACAATGTCGATGAGCAGATGAGCATGTCACAAGAAATGGGCGGCGATCGATGATGATTAATGGCGGGCGACAAGTGGCGGTCGGCAATGGTTGACGGTAGTAGAAGTGATGCTAGGCTTTAGTTTCTTAAAACTTCAAGCTCTTCCTCAGGCCTCAAGCTGTCTCTCTTTAGACTTTAAGCTCTCATTCCTTCTCATGAGAGGAGTGGGGTTTCATTTATAGAGTCTCGAGTGCATTTAATGAAAGAAAATGAATCACTCTGATCGAACGGCTTGGAGAGGTTCTCTCAATCTAACGACATTTGATAAACATTTGAGGGCCTTAGCGATGTCTGAATCTTTTCAAAAAAAAAAAAAGGTTACGGGATTTTACTTTTCATCACCAAGTTTTCTGTTCATTTCATTTCTTTCGTGCTCTATTTCTTAGGCGTGACTAAGAAATCGAGAACTAAGAAATCGAGGCGAGAGAGAGAGAGAGAGAGAGACGTTCGACGAAAAGGCTACACAGGTAATAGTTAAAAGCAATTATGGTCCAAACCCTTAAATAATCAAAAGTGTTCCTGTAAAACACATGACAAACTTCTAATAAAAAAGAAAAATAATGTCGTTTAGCTAAAAATATTCAGAACAGACATTTTAAGAGAAAAAAGGAGAAAAATAAAGATCCAAGATCTATTGTCTAAATACTCATCTCTAAACTCTGCCATCAAATTGAAATAAATATAGTTTGGTAAATCCAACAATGGTAGAGTTTTATGGACCACAGAAATTATCCACAACATATTTAATTTACCACATGAACTGTACCACCTGACTGGATGGATATCCATCCCACGGTCTAAACAGGGCAGGGGCAATGTGATTTTTCTTGGATTTTGTAGCATTTCTTTTTATTTTTTTAATAAATATTAACATTTAAATATATAAAATAATGATAAATCCCGTAAAATACTGTGACTAGGGGTTTAAATGAATCGAGTCGAGCCTGAGCTTAAGTCTACGAGTTTGAGCTGACTGTCTCGGACAAATACTCACATCAGCTATGTGTAGGGCTGAAAAACAGTAATTAAGTCCTGGGCTGCCCATTACCCATAAGGGCTCTTTTGGGAGGTGACAAGTGACTTCAAAGCAGATTACTGCTTGCCAGATGTGTGGACTCTCCATGGTCCAGTGAGACCCTCGGTGGAGCCGATCCTTGACGAGGGCGTCACGTGATTGGGTGAAGGATAATGTCACGAACAAATAGTCCCACATTGGTTAGGTGTAGGGCTGAAAAGCATTATTTAAATCCTGGGCTGCCCACCACCTATAAGGGCTTTTTGGGAGGTGACATGACACTATGGGAGGTGACATGACACTGTTTTTTTTAATATATATGTTAATTTGAGATAAATAATAAAAAAATCACATAATATAAAATACCAAATGTTTTTAAAATATTAAACATAAAGCCTTTAAATTTACTATATTTTATATTAATATTTATTTAAACAAGCAGGCTCACGAGCTAACGAGTCGAATCAGGGCTAGCTTGAGCTTGGCTTGTTGGCCAATCGAGCTCAATTCACGAGCCACTTATCAAACTAAGCTCCAGTCATTTCACAAGTTGGCTTGACTCACACACCCTAATGGTGACAGCAAAACAAAAAAAAAACTGATCTAATTAAAAAAAAAAAAAAACATTATAAATTCCAAGTTGTTTTCTCCTTCAATTTTATATTCATCTTTTTAAAAAAAAAAATTACAACCACAAACAAATCCAAGTGAAATTTATATGCCAAAGACTTAATTTATCCCTAACAATATATTAATTAACTAATTTATACTTCAATGTAAATTATTTCAAGAATTTCGGAAAAAATCGTATTTTTAAATCTTCCCCCGCAGAAACAGTGTCTAACACGGACGACCCATTGACTTTTAGGAGCAATTAATATTTCTATAATTTTAACGTGATTTTACGGTGTTGGACTTTGCAGGTTCAGACAGCAAATAGATAGGAATCTTTGCCTTACAGTATGCCTCTACCAAAATTTTCTGCTATAAAATTTATCAAATGCTTCCAAATTTTTATAAAAACATATCAGCAATACGGGCATGAAAATGATCATGAGTAACCAAATATAAATATTTTATTTTTACAAAATTGACCTGCACAAATTGCAGAAGCAACACTTTGGACTTCTTAGTTCCTTCTTCTGACAGGGCCCTTCCTGTTTGACTTGTTGCCGTTTATCTTTTTCTTCTTGTTCTGAGTTTGAAAGAACCTCCTTTTTCGCTTCCTGAGGTTCTTTGTTTTGCTCTGATGTGATTCTTGCCCATGCCCGTCATTGGAAATCTTCCCCTCATTATGAGCGTGGACTTCATCATCATCATTGTCCTCCTCCTCCTCGTCTTCTTCATCCTCGTCGTCGTCGGAACTTAAGATGAGATCCTCCACCACGTCCTCATCCAGGGCTCTGCTATGCTTGAGTTCGTCATCATCTCTCTTTGAGAGCTTTGGTTTCTGCTTAGCAGACCTGCATTGCAAGATTAATGGATCAAAAAAAAAAAAGTTTTGTTTTCAATGACTGGATCTGATTGGATTGGGAGTGGTAATTACTTGGATTTCTTATGAGGCATCCAGGATGAGCTGAATGCCTCCGCACCTTCTTCTTCGTCTTCTTCGTACGATTGTTGGTCTGTCTCAGAAAACTTGCTGCCAAATACTGAAGATTCTGCTCCCACTACAACGCTGCATGCAGAAGCTAACATGAACAGCTATCAAACATGATATTAATCGAATAAAGCTATTATGATGAGAGACATAAAATTTAACTATAATGCATATTTGGTAGCTTTCTACAACAGCAGCACAGACTAAATGAGAAGGAAAATTTTATATCAGTTCAACTAGAAGGCTAGTACCTCTATAAAAAATATTAGGGAAATTTACAGACATACCACACTATTTTTATGTATTTAAATATCTAACACAACATGTGTAACAGTTTGGTGACATAAACTTATGCATGAAAAGGTGTATTTTACTTTTAAAAAGAGAGTAATTATGGTATATTTGATATATTGCTAAAGGTTTGAGTGGCCTGCGAGTGAATCTGAGAGTTTAGGAGATTGATATGTCAGTAAATAAAAAATGTGTGGTAAGTATGTAAATGCCCCAAATATTGTTGGATGCTGAATTATAATAGAGTTATGGAGGAGAATATTTGAAGCATGTCAAAATTATACAGAGAGCATACTGCTCACAATATAATCAAAATTTAAGTAAATGCATAATTCATTCACACTGCTGCAAGAACAAATAGAAAACAAGTTAAGATACTGATTTGAGAGGAAGTGGAATTTCATTTATTATAAAGTCTCTTTTTGTCCAAGCTAGAAATGTAATATAGTTCTTTATTGAAATATTTTTTAGCTGACCTGGATTCAACGAGGGAACCAGCTCTCTGCCGAACTCTTTGGTGCAAATTAGTAATAAATTGCAAGAGAGGGCTGCTTTTGGACTTCTTTTCAGCCTATAAATCAATACTAAATATATTCAGTCTTCAGGAGAGGAGCATTGGAAGCAGAATGATAAAAGGGAGAGGAGAAACCATGCCTCAAGAAATGTTGTTGGTGTATAATCACTAAGTGAAAGACTGGTTCCATTACGTTTTGATATTGTAAAATCACAATTGGCTTCCACCTGAAAGAAAACAAATATTTAATTTTAAGATTACGAGGATCCACAGAGTGTGTGAATGCAGAGAAGACATGCGTCAAGATTATTCCAGTAATTTAGATTCTCTCTCTCCCCTCCAATCATCAAATTGGAAATTCGATTATGCTGCCTATAAATCAATACTAAATATATTCAGTCTTCAGAAGAACATTGGAAGCAGAATGGTAGAAGGAAGAGGAGAAACCATGCCTCAAGAAATGTTGCTTGTGTGTGATCACTAAGTGAAAGACTGATTCCATTACGTTTTGATATTGTAAAATCACAATTGGCTTCCACCTGAAAGAAAACAAATATTTAATTTTAACATTATGAGGATCCACAGAGTATTTGAATGCAGAGAAGACAGGCGTCAAGATTATTCCAGTAATTTAGATTCTCTCTCCCCCCTCCCATCATCAAATTGGAAATTCGATTATGCTTCTTATACATCATTTGATATCAAAGCTAGATTTGTCGAAGGTAAATACATCTAAACTGAAGCCACTTTCCTTCATCTCTTCCTGTTATCAATCCCACAACACCACCAAATTCCAAATAATAATAATTGAAAAATAAAGAATCACCAAATTACTGGGTCGTATGAAGAATGCAAAGATTAGACCTGAGAGATACATTGGACGGTTGAACTAGAAGATTTATAAAAATTTTCACTCAATTTTGAATCAATGTATGAAAAAGTATAACAAGTTTTCATCCATTTTACAAGTATCAAATATCATGGAAGTATGCATATGATTCTAGATCATCTCATGATAATACATATAATCATATAACCTAGTCAAACACAAGGGATCGATCAAGAATGGCATTTTCCAATAACTTTTTAAGTTCAATGAGAAACTAATTTGAATCATCTGATCTACCTTGGATTGAGAAAGTATCAATAAGAAACATAAGAATGTTCTAATAAAAAACTATCAAGAGAAAAAAAAAATTGATCCATATATGAAAACCAATGTCAATTTCAAAAGTTCAAGCACTAGCATACCTTCAATACTTAACTTGATTCTTCAAGCACCTATAAACCTTCAGTAATTAACTTGATTATTATGTTAAATTAATATGAGGATTGTTATTGAGATGACATGGGTTCTACGTTTAGCTTAATGAGCGATCGATCTTCAATAATCAAATGTCTTTGTGAGTCTCACCCGAAGATTGTGCATGAGACTTCTTTTAGCTATGCCTCTAACTGGGATTGACATAATTTGTTGTTACTATTATGGCTGTGTAAACATAGGTAAGGTTGGCATTATCTTCAGATTCTTCTTTAGATATATAGTTTGTTTCACAAATTCAAAAATCAACACTTGCTTAACCTTTAGAATACATAGATCAAGCATAGGCTAGATTACATCATTCTAATACTTGTGTTCGCCTTTAGAATTTGTTTTCAATTTGAAATGTATTTAATTTTTGGAATATCTTTATTTTAAATTTGACAATGGTATTTCGAAAGTTAATCTAGTTTTGAAATTAAATTGCTATGATTTGAATTTTTAATCTTATTTCTATAAGAAGGGATTTAAGTGTTTGTATTTGGATAAATCATTTATAAAAAAAATTAACAACATTTCATTCTTTTCTCTCCCAACTCTCCCTCTTCTACAAATCGAGATTGTCCCTAAACTGGCAATAGACTGTTCATTTATATCATGGGGTCTAACATTTGAGGAATAGATAAATTAAATTAATACCTGGCGTATGAGTTCTCTTATTTCTCTTCGAAGCCTATCAACTTTCGTTGATTTGCAAAAGCTTCGCAACCGTACCAACGGAATAAAAGACAGCTCGAAGAAGGCAACAGAGCAACTCCACGGAGCCAAATGTTCAGCGAGTTCTTCAACAGTGGCATATATACACTCCTCCTGAAAAGCTCGAGTTTTCAATGTCAATTTGTCCAACTGCAAAGAAAATTATAGATGAGACTCACAAAATGAAATAACTAAGAAAAAAGGGAACAGCAATCTACATACATAGCATACAATTCTAATTTATTTACATATCTCACACCTATATTTTCATATTTACTCACATAGCACTCAAATCTTTAATATCACATAAAAACACTTCTTAAAAGTGAAATACCCATTTTCATGCATAGGTGTAAAACACCAAGTGCTATGTATGTAAATATGAAAGTTTAGGCATGACACATGTAAATACATAAGTGCGTACTACTTATGTAATTTCCCACACAAAAAATTGAGAAAAAAACACCTGTTTAACACTTTGCAAATCCACAGCTTTACCAACACCTCCTTTTGGAGGAGTATGCAATTCTTTCATGTCAAGCATATCAAGCAGAAGTGTATTAACTGGGATGAATGTATCAGTAGCTGCAGCGATACCGGTTAACATTTTTATGCATCTCAAACGAAGTGGAAAGTAACGAGCAGATGGGACCAAAGTAGCCACTCCAGAAATTATTTGAGTGAGTGGATATGCTAAAGGCCCAAAATCAGCTTCTGAATTATAGGCACAAATAATTTTCGTCCAGAGTTCGAGGCAAAAAATAAACTGCCAATCATAAACCTTTTGATACGTTTTCTGTAAAACAAAAGGCATCACTTCAGAATAGTTTATAGGAACCAACAGTAAAAGTTGGAAAACCGAAGTAGTCTATGGAAACTTGAATGCTTTAAGATGTTGATTAAAAAAAGGGGCTTTTACATACATTCCGCACATTTATTATGCATTTACATATCTAACAACTAAACATTCATATTTACATGCATAACAATCAAATCTTTAACATTCAAATCACAAATACCACCATCACTATCTTTTTAAAGTGAAATACCTCTTTCATGCATAAATTTATAACACCAAAGAGTTACAAGTGTAAATATAAAACTTTAGGTGTTAGATATGCAAGTACTTAAGAATTGTGGTATGCGTGTAAATTTCCCTAAAAACTATATTCATACGTAAACAAAAAAGCCAAGACATTTAGCCTTCTGTTTTTTGCTTAATCCAAACAATGATAATGAACATGTCTTATGTAATGTAGGAGCACTATTAGGAGCTAAAATTCTGTCATGATGATAAAATATAACCACTTATACCTATCCATCAGCCTTGCCTTGCATGTCTCA
>NW_018164651.1:20265-22850 GCF_001263595.1 Phalaenopsis equestris
ATTATTATTAAAGTGAGTAAAAGAGGGGTTATTTTCTGTTAAGTGACGCCGGTCAAGTTCCCATGATTTTGTTATCCCAACACCACTATTAGTTTTGAATTTACTTAGTCTAAACAATTTTTTAAACTTCTTTAGACCAGAGGACTCTTGTTAGCAATTATGGGTTACCTCGTCCAAGAAATCATCGTAAATCTAAAAGGGTGAATTATTATGATTGGAGCTCTAAAAAAGTAGGGCTTATACCTGCCGAAATAACAAATATGCCTCAGGAAAGGAGGAGGAAGAAGAGGTCCATGTACAAAGCTGTAGACACTCCAAATAAAAGGTCTTATACCCCGTTTAGGTCAAGGAGTCTTCTAACACCCTAGACGCATTGGACAACCACCTATATATGAAGTTATGCTGAGTTAGTCGGGTTGGAGAAGCACCCGTGCTTCTCCTTTGAACTTGCTAATTGTAGTTATTTACCACAATCCTAAATGCGGAGGCCCTATTAAAACATGATTGAGGTGATAGTCATGAATACAAACCACTTTATATCTGGCCCGAAGGCCATACAGAAAGTAAAGATAGGTTTTGAAAAGTATTGAATCTTTTAACCCTAAATATTAATTTATCTCAATCTTTTATTTAAATTTTTGTTAAGCAGAAAGAATTATAATTTTAGGAACTTTAATGAGCATATGTAGTGTTTTTTTCGTGAGATCCATATGCATAGAAAGAAACAATATAAAACACTCCAACACGCATGACATACAAGAAAAAAAAACAAGAAAACACTCCAAAAGAATATATAAAAGAGACCAAATACCGCTCGACCTACAACATAATCTAGGGAAAACAGTAAAAATGGTCGAACTCTGTATATACATGTCCGATCCTAAGTTAAACAAGAACGTAAAATTCATACTTAAGGTATGAGACACGAACTACCGCTCTTGGTTCTCGTCATGTGGTTCGGTGCGTTATTCACCCCGAAACCTGTGCCCATACTTTTTTTTCGATACAGACTCATCATAAATACTCTACCAAATGCATATGAAAAAGAAAATAAAGAATTGACCTGCATAAAACAAATATTAGCGAGCACACCATGCATCGCGAAATAACGAGTCGTGCCTTATGATTGGGGGAGTTAAAGAGGACATACAAGCAAATGATTAGAATTATTATTTGCTCCCCCATAATAGCACTTGTGTGAGTGTGTAAGTAGGCACGAAACCTGCAGAAGATCACCCTAATATACTATCACACACAACGAGCGCACAAGCCACCGAAAAATAAGAACGTGACACATGATTAGCACAAAACAACACAACACATAACAATAGCCAGAGGTATCGAAAAATACTACATAGCATTCTAAACCCTAGCGTAGCACTCCATCTAACGACAAGTGTTGTAACTAACATTTGATTGTGGGGTAAGTCTGAGTGTAGTATGACTTTGACGGGGTCGCCTTGCCGATCCCATCCTAAGAATCCAAAGGGTCTAATAAGTGTCACCTGGGATGAATTTTAAAAGAATTGACCTCATATATGACCTAGCCTGCTGCGTGCATAAATTTTAAATCAAAATAAACGTAATAAATAAAAAAATAAATAAATGTTACATTTTACCGTAAGGGTCATTAAATGCAAGTCTATAACATATAAGAGTGGCACGAGTTAGATCCCTTGAATCTTTAGCACAGTTAGATCCCTCACGTCAATGCCGATGACTTAACTCGCATTGCTCACCGGGATAAACCCAGCAAGCAATGCTCATTAAGGCATCACAATCAACACAAGGTCACTCTCATAACGAGCTGATTCGTTATCTATGCATGCATGCAAATGCAAATGCAAACAGTCATGTAACAGAAGTGACGAGTGTGTCATGGGGGCAGTGACTCAGGAGGGTGGGTGTGCCATGGAGGCAGTGACTCGAAGGGATGGGCCTGTTGCAGCGACAGCAACCCGAAGAGTGATGACCGTGTCGTGGCGGCAGCGACGTAAAGGATATACAACACAGGTAGGTGAACATGCAAGCAAGCATGCACGTGTACGCACATAACATGCAGTAGTGCAAGTTGATAGTCGACGAGGTCGGGGCGGCTGGTCGAACCAAAGTAGCAGGTTAACCGTGTCGGGGCGGTCGGTCGAACCAAAGTGGCAGGTTCAATGGGCTGAGGCAGTCGATCGAACCAAGGTTGTCGGTCCACTAGGCCGTGGTGGCTGGTCAAACCAAAGTGGCTGGTTCGCCGGCAGGGGCAACTGATCAAACCAAAGTGGTATAATCATCGAGTCGGAGCAGTCGGTCTGAGCAAAGTGAAGTGCTTGCCGGGCCAGAGCCATCGGTCAGAGCGAAGTGAGATGCTTGTCAGGCTAGAGCTGACGGTTGGAGTGAAGTCGAGTCGGGATGAAGTTAGGTGCTCATATGCTTTATGCAAAATGCAGTGAAATTCAAAGCAAGCAAACATGTAGATAGCCAACCACGCTCGTGCTAACAACCTCACCTGGGAAACCTAGGGTTTGAATGCTTGGATGCGCGTCATAGCCGCCTCCTGCTTTGACAAGGTATGTGGGGAGCTTTTGCCCAGAGAC
>NW_018164651.1:22906-25064 GCF_001263595.1 Phalaenopsis equestris
AGGAAGACATATAAAATAAACCCTATCTAATTTTTATGTTAGATAGGGGAACTTGTCGGCCTTTTTTTATGAAAATATTTTGCAGACCAAACGGATGTCACAAATTGTTTAGTCTAGATGATTGAATCCCTATTACAAGTGATATATTTATTCTTCGGGATAAGTGTATTGCTTGTAGTATTGTATTAAATCATCTAAGCTATTTAAAATGTGAGACTCGTTTGGTCTCACTTATTTTAAAAATTAAAAAGTTACTTCTTTAAAAAGGTTATATTTATATTTAAATTATTTCTAAAATCACAAAATCATCACCTTTCCAAACTACGAAAGTGAAAGTTGAACAAAAAAATGGCCGACAATGGTGTCTTGCATGACATCTTGCATAGTCATTATCACATGCTTGAGTTGCATTTTCAGTGTTCGTTCATACACTCATCCCACTTGTATGATTCTCCCTAGTGAGGATCACCATCCTTTCGGGTCACTGTTGTTGGTATCAAATTTTAATTTCGCAAGTGTTAAATTTCTGCTCAAGTGCCACGGAACCTTGCTTGATGCTTGTGATGATTTCTGTGGTGCAAGACATCCATTTGAGACCTTTCGGCGCTTCTTGAGGAACACGTAACCAAGGACTTTCTGCTAGGCTTTGGATTTTGCTTAGACAAAGGCAAGTTGGTATTTTGCACGTCATACGACTCTAATCGGCTCGACGAATATTATGTGTCATGTCGTGTGCGAAATTAACCTGAATTGGCTTGTCCACCGAAGAACTTGTTTAGATGACCTCGAATGACGAAACAGATTGAGCGAGTTGGTCTGGAACGTCAATTTCACCTAGGGAGAACGCTCATTTTGCTACACCTTCGTGTTCGCGCTATAAATGCGTGAATTATCATTTTCGCCCAATCATAAAAAAATTTGTTCGAATGACCACAGATAACAAAACAAACCACGTGAGTGCGTCCGAAACGTTAATTTTATGCGAAAGAGACACTCACTTCAAAATGATAGCTCTTCCTGGCTAAAAATGTGCGGGTTGACGATTATTCAAATAATAATAATAATTATTATAATAATAATAATTATTATTATTATAATAATTATTATTATTATTTGAATAATCGTCAACCCGCACATTTTTAGCCAGGAAGAGCTATCATTTTGAAGTGAGTGTCTCTTTCGCATAAAATTAACGTTTCGGACGCACTCGCGTGGTTTGTTTTGTTATCTGTGGTCATTCGAACAAATTTTTTTATGATTGGGCGAAAATGATAATTCACGCATTTATAGCCCGAACGCGAAGGTGTAGCAAAATGAGCGTTCTCCCTAGGTGAAATTGACGTTCCAGACCAACTCGCTCAATCTGTTTCGTCATTCGAGGTCATCTAAACAAGTTCTTCGGTGGACAAGCCAATTCAGGTTAATTTCGCACGCGACATGACGCATAATATTCGTCGAGCCGATTAGAGTCGTATGACGTGCAAAATACCAACTTGCCTTTGTCTAAGCAAAATCCAAAGCCTAGCAGAAAGTCCTTGGTTACGTGTTCCTCAAGAAGCGCCGAAAGGTCTCAAATGGATGTCTTGCACCACAGAAATCATCACAAGCATCAAGCAAGGTTCCGTGGCACTTGAGCAGAAATTTAACACTTGCGAAATTAAAATTTGATACCAACAACAGTGACCCGAAAGGATGGTGATCCTCACTAGGGAGAATCATACAAGTGGGATGAGTGTATGAACGAACACTGAAAATGCAACTCAAGCATGTGATAATGACTATGCAAGATGTCATGCGAGATATTAAGCAGGAGACACATCATGCTCGATTGCCTAAGTCATAGGATGCCACTGGGAACACTTATACCTTACCTCAACAATGACCAAACACACATGCAAAGAACAAACACATACAAGGTATAGTGCATCATGAAAACAATCAATCGGACACTAATGCACGTGCATAACATGCACTATGCAAGTGATCAGTCGATCGGGCTGAGAAGGTCGGTCAGACCTAAGTGAATGGATGATCGGGGCGAGGTGGTCGGTCGAGGCAAGAGTGATGTCAACCGGGCTGGGGTTGCCGATCGAGGCAATAGTGATGCCGACAGGGTCGGGGCGGCCGTGCAAAGCGAAAATCATACCGACCGGGCCGG
>NW_018164651.1:25075-35086 GCF_001263595.1 Phalaenopsis equestris
CGACCGGTCGAGGCAAAGGTGGTGTCGATCGAGCCGTGGCGACCGGTCGAGGCAACGTGCAAGTGTAAACTGCTCCATGCAGGACAGGCATGCAAATGACAATTCAAAGCATGCATTCATGCTCGATAACAAACCATACTCGTGTTAACGATCTCACATAGGACACCTAAGATAAATCATGTACACTTGAGAAACATATCTCACGAGTGTAAATCAACCAGCAAACATACCAAGTAAATCATCCCACAAACAACACAAGGTAAAGCAAGTAACATTCACATGCGAAAGCCAACACCAAAGTCACGATATTCACCCCAACAAACAACAAGAATAGATCTCGAAACCCACTACAAGTCCAAGATTTAGGAAGAAAATGAGCGTAAGAAATAAGAATAACGCACTTGGAATAACTCTTAATTTGCTGTAAACATGCAGCATAAAATAATGACGACCCCAAATCAGATCCACAACAAAACTACAAGAAAGATCTAGAAATGTAACCTCAGCACTTAAACTATTGACTCAATCATCTGAGAATGGGTCTAGATAAATCCATAAAATTTGTGTGCTGCATATGTAAATTTCCCAAAATAATAATAATAACAATAATAAATTTAGTGGCTACAGATAATAGATCCAAGAACAAGAAAAAAAAAAAAAAAAAAAAAAAAAAAACGCAGCATTACATAGATGATAGATCCAAAATTGGGAAGCAAATGGGAACAGCGGCTTCGGAGGGCGAGAGCTAGGCCATCATGCCTTTTTTCTTTTTGGTCCACCAGCCAGAAAGGTATTATTAGTTTACTCCATAAAAAAACAATGAATTTCACATTAAAAAGTAATTAACACTAATAAATATAAAATTAGTATGTCAGATATGTAAATATATAAGAATTGAGTTGCACGTATATTAATGCCCTAATTACTTCTAAAGTTAATTATTAAAAGCAATAATGAAGTTATAATTATTAATTCAATGTCTGGCAAAATGTGTGCACAGAAATCTAAAAATCAAAATTTGTAACACGACAATAAGTCTAATTCTTATGTGCATTGTGAAATAGGTACACCATGATCACCATCTTATTAAAATAAAATCTGGTCGATCTTGTAATTAGACATATCTAAACATTCTGTTTCTAGCTCTGTTCTGCCAAGCGGTACATAAGGCCAAAAAGTTGAGCATTCAAACCTCATATAGTAGACAAATGTTCAAGGAGTGATATATAAGAACAGACTTCTATAATTAACTTTAATGAAATTTTATTGTTTTAGGAGGGGCAACACAAATTAACTATTAATGTAAAATGTCTTGGTGGGTTATCCCCCTCTTAGATGTTATCGATAAGTTTCCTTTGATCCCTACATGTAAATACATGTAACTGATGTAATTAATTTACAAACAATGAAATTGAGCATAGGCTCCCAATGCTTCAAATAATAATAATAATAATAATAATAATGATAATATATAACAATAATGATAATAAACCAAAGTTAAGAAAAAAAAAAGAAATTTACATAATTACACCTCGATTGTACAACACAAGCTGGTGTGGAGGTTGACTATAGAATAGTGTTGATGTGAAGAGCTTTTACAAGCGCAGTAGCCATTTGCTTGACCAGAACCTGCCCTCCAGAGCGCTGCCCATTTCTGCGCTCTTCGATCAAATTCTGCAACTTTTGTGGGAGATCATTTTCCACTATCAGCTGCTTGGGTCTTGGGTGATGCTCATAAACAGCCTTCACAACCAGACACCATAAAACTCTATTATATTAAGCTCCCGTAACAATATTATATTTACAAAGTAATGGCTGTGAATTGTAATTGATAAACCAACCTTAATTAATTTTAGAAGATTAAGTCGAGCAATAGCATCATGATGGTCCAGTCTTGAAATGAGAAGCGTAGCCAAACCGTTGGTTGCCATTGCAGTATTTATCCGCGCTGATTTCCTGTAAAAAAAGAAGATGTAGGGGGTATGTATGGAAATGCCCCAAATTTAAGGAAGATTTTACATTCATACCACTTAAATCCTATGTTTTACATATCTAACACCTAAACTTTTAAAATTTACATACATGTCAATTACCTATGCCTAAAAAGGTATATTTCACTTGTTAAAAGTTGAAGCATTGATATTTTTAATGTGATCTAAAAAGAGAAAAGTGTCAAAAATATTCCCCTGAAATATATAAAAAAATCCAACTTAGTCCTCAGATTTTTTTTAATATGGACTGAAATAATCCCAATGGAAGAGCCCGAGAACTAATTTTAAAATTTTAGAATGAGACTAAAATACCCCCATGTAAACAATAAGAGGAACATGTTGACACTTGATATCAAAGATTTGGGTGGCATAAAAATAAAAATAAATTATACATAATAGATATGTAAACGCATACGAATTAGGTGGCATGCATCTAAAAGAAAGAAAGCCACATACGTAATAATCTTCAAGAAAGGCTCTAATATGTTGATGAAATATTGTTCCGGACAGTTCCGGAAGAACTTAACTAACTTCTGGATGGCCTCTTTCCTTAATAGAGCCTGTTCAACCTTCTTGTGGTCGTTGTCATGGGCCAAGCAGACCGCAAGAGAATCTAATGCGGTAACAGCCCATGCTTCGTCTTCCAAGAGATTCAGGTACACATCTAATCCGCCATGAATCCTCACCTGTTCCCTGGAGTTTCGTGAGGCGTGAGCCATGTCGCAGAGGAGTGGCAATGCACTGTGTTTTAGTGACGAATCGGACATAATAAAGTTCATTAAATGAGGAATAATGCCATTCTCCGCTGCTTGTTCCTGTCTCCTCTTGTTTATCTTGCAAAGGTTGAATAGTGTATTGAGGACCTGGAATTTTATCTCCATTTGTGTAACTTCATTATGCCAATAATCACTCATGCAAATAATATACACACACGCACACTAAAATGTTGATAAACAAAATATATTTCCCTGGAAATTTGAGAGCTTACTTCAATGTGTATTTGAGAGACAAAAGGGCCATCATGAAGTTCGAGGTTAGGAATCAAATGTTTGATTGCATCTGCACGCTGAAGGTACTCCAAACAATTTGGATCACCCGAAAGATGATTGACACACTTAAGGATCTGAAAATTGAGGGTATTATAAAAAAAAAAGGAAATTTAAATATTTAGCAGGCAAATCTTTTGTATTTAAATATCTCACACCTAAACATTCATATTTCCATACATGGAACTTTGATTCTTTAAACTTATGCATGAAAAAGTGTAGTTCACTTTTAAAAAGTAACAATAGTGCTATTTTTTATGTGATATTAAATATTTAAGAGCTATGCCTGCAAATATGAAAGTTTAGGTGTGAGATATGTAGATAAATGTAAATTTTAAAAAAAATGCATGCAAGAGATCAGTAGTAAATAACAATGAACTGCTAGCTTATCATGATCAAGGACTTCAAACTCACCTTAAGAAGAATAGGTGGCTCTATCTTGTTGAACATTTGGAAAAGACGAGTAAGCAAGCTTTGGCTACACATGTAGGATTTTACTGAAGAATCAGCTTGGGCAAATTCAAATAAGAGATCTGCTACCTTCTCAAGATATTCTCGTGCCACGTCGGCGTTGAGGGACGAGACCATTTGTGATAGTAGTCCAGAGGATGTCGAACTCCCTGGTCTAGCATTGAGAACTCCAGATCCAGATAACACTCCTGATGTAGTCTGAGAAGCAATACCGGACGTTGAAGCACCTTCATTTGAAGTAGTTGAGCCCACAGATTGTGGCAGAACCTTCTTATTGCTTCTCTTGGATAATTTTCCATTGATACCTGCGTGTTCCTTTTCTCTCCCTTGTTTTGAGAATTCTATGGTTTAGCACAAAAGAAGGCAATTACCATAACGTCAAATGAAAGCAAATCGATTACAGAATGCAACAATGAAATATATATTTAATAAGAATAATAATAGTCAACATGGAGAAGGACTACATATTATAGATGAAATGAAATTTTGTTCTCTTAGGAGGAGATATCTATTCCCAGCAAAATTTAATTTTCCTTTCTTTTCTGTTTTGATTTCAAAATTAAATCACACAATTGATATCAAATACTGACATGAAAATTACTAACGATTTCAGTTTCATCAAATTTTTTAAAATAATTTAACCATTCATTAAATATTAAGAAAAATAATGGTCAGATTCTAATTTTATTCATTTATTTAACCAATCAAAGTAAACAAATGTCTTAAATATCGTTATTAGCCAATATATGATTAATCACATGCTATTTGAATTGATAGAGTATATACATTGGCAATTGAAATAATCTTTTGATGAAATTAAAATCACACAAACAAAATTTTTGATGCATTTGATTGAGATGATTAAATGATCTAAGAAGTATGCATGCTATTAATTTTAGTGATGGTCAAGGAAGATCTTCTACTTAAAGATCATAATTCAAATAAAAATCTCTCCATCAAGCCATCTGTTTCGGTCATACTCATCATTTATTTTCCCCATTGCTCAGTCCATCAACTTCAAGCTCTATGAATTTCAATTGGTTTTGTATGGTAAAAGTACTGCATCACAAGTCAAGTTAGTGGCACCCCTTCCGGCTTTACACCAATTCCTTTAGCTTATTCCGTGCTACACAGCTTGGAAAATCTTCTTAAAAAAGATTGGACCTCCTACAACTTCCGAGCAAGCCTTAGGCTGATCTAAGTCGAGATTGGCTATATCCAAATAGTGTGGATACAGACGTGCGAATCAATAGCAATCTTTTCTTTTGTAGATGGTGGAGATTTCGGGTTTCAAAATGGTTCTAGAATTAGTTTTGGGGGTGAATTTGAGGTTCAAGATTATGGGAATAATAATAAACAGAATAAGATTTTGATCTAACTTGTTCAAAAGAGAGAGGAGAGAGCTGTGAAAAGGTTTTGATCCTTTTCAAGGACGAAGGTGCCAATCACAAAGAGGCTAATCAAATGAGAGACAGACACTTGAAATTACAGAAATATCTATAGAGAGAAAAGAGAAACCAATAGATAAGAGGAGGGTTTCACAAATTCTTTATGCTCTTGTAAAGTACGATAGAAAGAGAGCAGAAGTTTAAATCTATTCTAACAGAAAAAAAGAAAGAGAGAGAACCTGGGAGGAAAAAATTAAGATAGGCAATTGATAAGTTGATTAAAATTCGATTAAAATTCGAGAAAAGTGTCGAAATGATCCCCTTTTATACATGTGCCAAATTAATCTCCATATTATATTAATGTTACCTGAAATAGTCCCTGAAAAGGACTATTTTAGGCCTCATAAAAAAGGTCTAGGGACTAAATTGACACATTGGACTAAAATAGCCCAATATAACTAGTCAAGAGACTATTTTGACATTTTACTCATTACAATTTTAACTAAGTTTATTGAAACGAGAGGAGTTTACTTCAGCACAAAAGTTGTTAAAGGGAGTTTTTTATAAAAGAAGAGACATTAAAGATTATATATCAATAAGAGAAAAATTAAGAATTAAGAAATTAATAATAAAATAAAAGTATGCGAACAGAGCATCAGGCTTGAACATAAGCCATGAAACCTACAAATTCTCATTCAATGACGAACTTTATGATCGAATGTCCTTTCAACCCTACATAAATGCCATTAAGCTAGATAAATAGAAGTATCATCAAGAATCTCATGGTAAAATGAAACTAAAAAAAAGGCAGCACTTGTCAAAATGATGATGTTATATAAACAGATCCATCCATTTTGCTTTTTTATCCTTCCACAACAACAGCTTCTCCCATTATTTTCTAGTTCCCGCTACTCTCACCATTTATTGTTTGACAAAGTAGACCAAGGATCAAATTTCACAATCTTTCATTTAGTGACACAATGGATATAATGGTGATTAAGGTAAAATTTGATGGTAAGAATTTTTATTTGGTGTTAGGGGTTTTGATACAGACCAACGGAGGTGATTTAGGGCTTAAAATGCTTCAGAAAATGGAGATCCAAAACTAGCTAAACATATACTAAGAGTTGGTTACATGTTTGATTTTTTTGGAGCTTAAAAGAGGTTGGCATGACAAGATATGGATTCTTTGAAAAGTTAAGAATAATAGCAAAAAGAAATTGGAGTCATTTAGGTTAATTATGTGAAGCCTTTGGTGTAGCGAGTGTAAGGACGTTTGGCTGACTAACTTTAGATATAGTTTGGGTAGCTTGGATATTTTGTAAAGAACTTAGCGAGAAGTTTCAGAATACTCAAAGGAAATGTACGGATGAGGGAAAAAAAAAAAGGAAGCGCATGAATCAAATAAAAATAACGACTATTAAAATTCTTACCAAGAAGGATATCCATGATCACCAAACTAAAAATAAAGGTTTAGCTACCATGTTTTCCCAAAAGAGAAGGTAAAATTTGTACAAAAAAAATTCTATTCACTTACAACATCTTTTCCATACTTATTTTAAGATATTTATAAACATTACATATAATTGGAAGACAAGAAAAAAAGGATAAACCAATTATAATAAATGTAAGTTAGTGTTGACCTCATTTTTAGTGAGGTCTTAGTCTCCTACTCTTAGAACCTAGGATCTAGCTTTAGGAGTTCTTATTGACCATCATAGCGGACTAGAGATGGAGCCTACCTCCCGCAGAACTTCAAGCCACTTCTTGACTCATTTTTGTAAAGAACTCGCATGAGTGGTTCCAAGCACTCAACTTCTAGTTGCAAAGGCTGAAGACCAACATGTAGAGGGCCCGAAAATGAGTTCCCATAGGATCATATGACCATAGGTGAACCCTTTGTGACTCGATTACTCACGAACGCCGCAATTCATACACTCACTGCACCACACACGACTTTGACTTGAATCGACTCGTCCGTCGGCAAACTCGTCTGGACGACCCCGGATGACGAAAAGGACCGCACGAATGCTTCCAGGATGTCGACTTTAGCTAGGAAAGACATTCATATTGCTGTGGTTCCACACTCGCGCGAACTGCACGAAAATCGATGCACATTTCTTTTAATTAGCGGCGTGCGATTAATTAGCGGCGTGCGAGCCCATACTCCGCCCAGGTCCGACCCGGGTTCAATTCAGGCTGCACGGGCTAGTCACTTCAGCTCAGAAATTTCAAAATGCAAAATTTAAATTTCAAATTTCTCATTTAATCTCCCCCATAAAGCTTTTCCAATTAAGTTGGCTGCCAAAAAGGAAAACATTCAATCTCCCGCCAATTGCTTCGCACAACGGCTATCGAACCGCTCCTTCGATTAAATTTGGCCCGGCTGCTATTCTAAAAAAGGAGAGAGCGCATTCTTCCTCGGCGAGGCTTCCTCCTCTGCCCATTCCCGAGCGCCTGGTCTTGCTTCTCCTCGATCTCGCTCGACAGAGACCCTGGCCTCACTACTCGCACTCGACTGAATACTCCCCGCTCGACAGAAACCCCGTTCGACACTTGCTCCGCTTGACCGCTCGTCTGCTCCTGCTTCTCCTCGATCTCGCTCGACAGACTCCCGCACTCGCCTTCCTCTCTGCGCCGAAGAAACCCATTCCTCGCCGCTCGATCCCGCCTTGCCCCGAGATCGCTCGAGTCGTCCCCTTCCACTTTCTCGACAGAAGTTCAGCACCGAAGCTCCCACTCCACCGAAAACCCACGCTCGCCTCTCCTTCTCTGCGCCGAGGATCTCGCCCGACTCAAACAAAACCCTCACCTGCTTGGCCGACCCAACTTCACCTCCTTGCCAGCGATCTCATCCACGTTGGTGATCCCTTCCGCGGCTTATTTCCCATTCCTTGCCGTGCTCTCGCCGAAACAGCGTCAGATGGGTTGAATGCCGCCGAACAGAACGAGTCGTTCGTCTCCTTCTCCTGTACGTTTCTTTCTCCATCGATCGGAGCTCGAGGAGGCCTCGCTCGACTCCCCCCCAACGACAGAAGCCCTCGCTCGCCTCACGTTTCAAAGCGAAGTTCCTGCTCGGCTCGATTCTGCTCGACAGGAAGCTCACTTCCCTCCCCGTCGAACAGCTGCTTCGTTGTCTTTTCCTCATACGACAGAAGTCGTTCGGCCTGCCTCGCACCGCTCTATCCCGTCTTCCTGTTTACGCAGCAACAGCCCTGCACGACTCCATAGAAGCCAAAACTGTTGTTCCCGCTGTTTGATACAACCCTCACAACCTAGACCAACTCCTCCTTCCTCCTCTTCTTCTCCAGCGGGCTTCGGCCAGGTATACCTCTTCCCCTTCCTCTTTATTCTTTGCAGCGTACACGACATAACAAGAGTTACATACTTACCACTCAATCCAGTGTATTCACTTGCCTAACACCTAAACTGCAGTTTTATGGATGATTTTGGTATTATTTTTAGATTATCTTGCTTAGATTTATTATGGATGATAAATTTTGCCAATTCATGAATTAATTATGTGCAAAGGGGAACTACTCTTTGGCAAATATTTAGTGTTGAATTATATCATGATTAATGATTTCAACTTAACCGTTTGATTTATTATTTACAATCTATTAATCTTTGGTATTTTCAACTATTTGCCTAATGATTTTGACAAATACGAAACCTACGGCTTTATTTTCCAGTTTAGTTATTGATACCAGTCTTATGCACATTGATATGTTAAAGTATTGGGGGCATTTACATACCTACCGCACAATTATTATGGATTTACATTTCTAACACCTTAAGTTTTGATCCCTCTACATACACATCTTTGCGCACACGTGCTAGAAGTCGTATCGATGTTGTTTTGACATGACATGAAAGATTTGGGTGGTATAAATGTAAGAATTAAAGTCTAGTTTGGAGATATGTTAACGCATAGGAATTGTGGGGTTTGCATGCAAATCTTTATTCAATTCTTCTTGGCCGGTTTCTCGATTTTATCGTTGTTTTGAAGAAGAATCGGGATGTCGTTCTAAGTTGTCATTCTTACTGTTTTGCCTCGACTTTTTCACCGTTTGGGTATTATAAATTGCTGGTTTCGAAGGCTTTATATGCCACCCGAGTGTTGATTCATTTACTGTTCTTGAGGGGGGGCTTTGTGCCCCATTTAAATGCCGATTTTGGGGAAATTTACTTGTTATTTTAATGTTGTTTGAAGGATAATTAAATGATGTTTTGGGAACTGTTTTGGGCTAGCTTTGTTGCAGTTTTTGGAGCTTTAAATGTACGTTTTTAGGAAGGTTTTGTCACTGTTTTGGGAACTAATCTTGACTAGTTTCGCTGCAACTTTTTGAACATTTTTAGGGAGGTTTGATCACAATTTAAACGCACATTGTTTTGGGATGTTTTGAGATTGTTTTATTCACTGCTTTGGGGTGCTTTTGGTGACTGATTATTTTGGAGCTGGTTTATATTGGTTTCACTGCAATTTTTGGTAACTTTTTAGGAAGGTTGTCACTTTTTTGGGAACTAGTCTAGACTGGTTTCGCTGCAACTTTTTGAACATTTTTAGGGAGGTTTGATCACAATTTAAACGCACATTGTTTTGGGATGTTTTGAGATTGTTTTATTCACTGCTTTGGGGTGCTTTTGGTGACTGATTTAGGGCAATTTATTCACAGTTTTGTGGTGCTTTTGTGGGCTGATTTCGGAGCAGTTTGGATACTATTTTGGGAATTTCTAACATTGCTTTGTGTTTTTGCCCCTCACCCCTTTTTGCTTTGAGTTTTGGAAGCGGGTTGATCTCTTTTCCTCTCCCGTCATTTTGTTTTGAGTTCTCTTTCTTGCTTAATGGTCAAGTCAAAAAATGGGAATTTCTGATTTAATTAATTGGAATATATAGAAAACCTCAAATCACCTTAAGCATAAGTTAAAGTGTAGGTTTCCTAAAACTTTAAGTGCACACCCTAGGTGAGAGCTCATCCACCTAGTCCTCGGTTTAGGCTTCCTACACTTTAGAAGAGGCTTCCTACACTTTAGAAGCACACCCTAGGTGATAGCCCATCCACCTAATTCTCAGCATAGGCTCCCTAGATTTTAGGAGCACACCCTAGGTGAGAG
>NW_018164651.1:35624-51777 GCF_001263595.1 Phalaenopsis equestris
AGGGCGATGACGACATTGCTTATGTGTGCTTAAACGAGAGATACGAAGTGAAATTATTAGAATAGTTTCTCCAACCTCAAGGATCTTCAATAAAGGAGAGGGAATGACCTATAATACTATTCGCTGATTCTTGGTGGGATCGTTGCCCCCGACACTCTTAGGTTGTCAGTAGTTCTAGCACGATTAGAGTGACTAACCTATGGACTATATGGCTTTACAAAAATATTTACGAAAATAAAACAAAATCCCTTTTGCATGTTAAAAAGAACTCTGCATAAAAAAAACTTAAACAACAACTTTTGCATGAAAATCAAATAATTTTTCTAAGAAAATTTATAAAAGTCCATGGTTAGTCATTTGGATTGAGGTTAGGAACTACCTTCTGTAGATTGTCGAGTTGACAACTCTTACTCAAGGTCGGGAAGCACACAGCCGAACCCTGAGCCCCCACTTTCACCAAGGTCTTATACTCAGTCCTGATCTTTCATATGTGGCTAAGTGTTTAGTTTGCTTTTGATTTATACGACTCGCTTTTCTGATTTTTGTGCTGAGTTTTCTTGTCTTGTTTAGTTTACTTGCAAGTTTATTTAAATCCCTGCAAATTATATTGTGCTTTGTGAGTTAAACATGCAACAGGAATAACAGCAGCAGATACGTCACGTACGCATGTACATTTTATTTGTTGTTATTCCTTTATTTTATTGCAATTACTCTTGCTTTAACACATTATGCAGGTACTGAATACGATATCACTTTCAAAACAAAACATTTTTTTTTAAATTAAACAACTTTTTCAAAATTAAAAATGAAACAAAACATAACACGTTCTTTCGAACTTACGGGAGTCCCTCGGAGGAGGTAACCCACGGTTGCTAACGAGATCTCCCCGGTTTAAATGGGTTTCACAACTCGTTTAAACTAAGTAAGTTCAAAAGAAAATAGTGATGCCGGAAGGAGGGAACCGTGGGATCCTAACCGGTGTCGCTCTAATCAACTTGAACCCCCCATTGAAACCAAAACTGTGAAACATAAACTACAATTTTCAAACACTTAAACCCTGGAGCAATCGCGACGACAAGAGTTTCGGAGTTAAATTTGTGGGCAGCGCGGCGAGGAATTCAGACCGAGCAGCAAGAAGATCTTCTTCAGCATCATCTCTTCCTAGCATAATAACAACCTATAGGACTTCGAGGTATGTCGTATGGTATGACGTAAACCCTCTTATCTCTATGGGCTATTTGCATAATCAGACACTATGCAAGTTTAAGTCCCAAATAATAAAACTGACAAGATCAAACACTTAATTAACGTTGTGTCCAAAAATGTAGCCACACCGTAGGATAGTTTGGGAAGTCATCGAGATTTACCTCGGATCAGTGACATCCCCTACCTTCTCCTTCCTTTGGACTCCTGAAAATAAGTGTTCCGCATTGAGTCATTCCCACTTGATTTTCCTCATCCTACCTTGAAAACTTGAACCTTGAATTCTTGAAGACTAGAACCACTGATCATTATCGAGAGTTTTCTCAAGTGACTCTAATCATTTGAGATGTAATTAACTATAGGGGCTTGCCTTTATAGAAAACTTGGAACTCAGGTAAAATAAACCCTATTTAATTTTTGTATTAAATAAGGGAACTTGTCGGTCATGCATAAAAAGGTTCGCAGGCCAAACGGATGTCACAAATCTCTTAGTTTGCAGGATTGGGTCTATCGCTGAGGTCTACACTTATCTCTCGGGAGGGTGTAGTATTCGCGGTATCAGACACGATTATGCAAACTATCAGACTAATGAGATCCATTTGGTCTCATTTTTCAAAAATTAAAACATACTACTTTTAAAACTCAAACTATATATCTTTTATACTTAAATTAAATCTCAAAAATTATTTTCATATACCATATTTTCATAATTAATCAATCGAGAAAAAGTTGACCGACAGTTAGTCGTTATTTTTAAATTAATAATTTCATATTTTAATTCAACTGAATGAAATTGATGGTAGTCATGGTTTAATTTCACTAAATGAAACTAATAGAAGATGAAACAATCCTATAAAGATTTTATAAGATAGGTCAATGCTTATTTTGATTTGAATTTTGATGATTTGATAAAGCGAGGCTGCAATGATATGTCATTGTGAAGCCAATTTGACTTGTATTATGGACCCTATTTTGATAAAAAAATTAGTTCAGATTATATATTTTAATATTTGATATTCTTACATTGCAAATAAAATTCTTTTTGGACTTCAAATGAATAAATAACCTATGGAAACAATAAAATAGAAGAAAATATAAGAGAATTAATGTCTACTATTATTACTCATGGATCTGATGATTGGTCTATGCTGAACCAATCTTGCATCAACTCATCTAGATACCAAAGAACTCTTATTTAAAGATTTAAACTATAAATATTCATCTAGTATATCAGTAGAAGCATTTCTAACTCGTATTACGGTAAACAAGGATCATCGATGGTTACATGATTCTTTCATCTAAAAAAATCTATGATATACAATAGCATCTAACGATAGCTGTTGTATAGGAATAGAAGCCATCTCAAGATAGGGAGGGCATTATCAAATTGTCTCCAAGCTCACAAACACATACAACAGTCTCCAAATTTCAAGGTTGCATAGCAAGTCTATAAAGTATGATATCTTCTATATAAAAAAGAACTAAAAGCACGCTAAAAGTCAATTGTAGATAATAAGTAGTATATACAAGTTTCTTTAATATTTTAAAGGGATCATATGCCGTTGCTTAGAATTTAGAGATATTACTTAGGTCTGATCACGGGCAGAGACAAGAGGAGATCTAAGAGGGCATTGGTCGCCCAAGATTTATATATATTAAAAATGATTGGATTTATTTTAAAAATTATATTATTCAAAATCTCTATTTTTTATAGGAAATAAAATTTGATTATAAATTTAGAATCTAAATTTTGATAAAAGTAAATTTCAAATTAAATTTAATTTAATTTTAGATGTGTAAAATATAAATTTTGATTAATTGTTTAAACAATATATAATTTTGTAAGTTAAAAGTTTTTAACGTTCTTCTTGAACAAAATTATCTTTAAGACTAAAAAAAATTATATAATAGAAAAACAATATTTTGAATAAAAAATATAAATTAATCTATTAGAACTAAGTTTGATCATTTAATATAAATTAAAATTAATTTTATTTGGATCGTTACTCATATATTTGACTATAATATATGAGGAACAAAATGGGTGAAACCATACCAGCACCAGTGCACCGGATCCTATCAGAACTCCGCAGTTAAGTGTGCTTGAGTGAGAGTAGTACTATGATAGGTGACCTCCTGAGAAGTCCTCGTGTTGCACCCCTCCAGTTAACACTATCATTGTCGGTCCCAAGGCCGGATGTGAAAAGTGGAGGGTTGCGTTAGGTAGTCGACAACCAACATAAAACTTGTCGAAAAAAATCATGACATGAATCCTTTTGATCATTGTGTAAGACTAGAGCGTCCACTTGAAGCGACGTGCTGTATAACCTGAATATGGTGAAAAGTGTGCAAGGGCCGCTACACCGACGCCAGAGTATAGTGTCAAATAAGCAAAGTTTCCCACATTACGAACGGATGCGAGTAAAGAAGTTAGTCCATGAAACTAATGAAATTAATATTATGATAAGATCTTGGAATATAGTTATTTTCAATAGAAAATTAATGGAATTAGCTGATATTATAATTCATAGAAAGATTAATAACTTATGTATTTAAGAAACTAAATGGGATGGAGAAAAGACTAAGGAGATTGATAACTTAGGTTTTAAACTTTGGTATTCCGGTAAAAGTCGCACTAAAAATGGTGTAGGTGTAATTATAGATAAAAGTTTGAAAGATAATGTTGTAAAAATTAATAAAATTTGAGATAGAATTATAACCCTTAAGATTATCGTTGATAGTAATATTTTTAATATTATAAGTACTTATGCTCCTCAAGTAGGTTTAGATATAAAGCCTAAAGTTAAATTCTTGAATGACTTCGAAGACTTAATACAAATGATTCCTCTTGAAAAAATAATTTTTATTGGAGGAGTTTAAATGGACATGTCGGCAGAATGGTAGAAGATTTCAGAAATATTAATGTTGGCTACGGTTTTGGAGTGACTAATGAAGAAGACAGAACTATTTTAGACTTTGCTTTAGCATATTATTTTGTTATTACTAATATTTTATTCAAGAAAAGAGAGCGCATCTTATTACTTATAATAATGGATCTAATAAAACACAAATTAATTATTTTCTTATAAGAAGAAGAGATCGTCCAGATTGTAAAGATTGTAAGGTCATTCGAAGTGAGGATTAAAGTACCCAACATCGTTTATTAGTTCTAGATTTTAAGATGAATATTCTTTAGGGTAATAATTTTAAGTCAAACTTAGCTAATAAAAAACATTGTCATATAAAGTACATTCTACAATTCACAATTCAAAAGGCTTGAGCTATTGAGAAATATTTGAAAGTTATCCATGATTATAATATGATAGTACTATTATACGATGAACCATTTAATTAAAAAGCTCTAATCTTAACCGCTTTATTTGTTGTGGCATTTAGCGGCAAAGTCACACGACAAATGATGCGCTTTGAGATCTAATGACATTTTAATGACGGGCTCCTTGGATTGAAAATTTTCATCAACACAATAACTATCACCAAAGCATTTGAATTTCAAACTCTATTCTTAAACCTTGTCAAGGCTGCTCTTACTTGTAGAGGATCAAGCTTTAAATTTGAATATAATCTAAGTTTAATTCAATGAATGTTTTTGTACATATATCATCAACTTTACCTCATATATAGATGGTTGGCCATGTAGATCTAAATTCTTGATCTTAAAATTCGATATTGAAAATTTGTATTTTGAAATAAGTTTTCTTTGGAAAAGGTCTTGAAGACCTCATACAAATATAAAATTGAATCTTGTCATATTAAACTTATCAGAAAAATGTTTGTGATGTGGTTCTAGTCTTATCAACTCCAATCTTAAGAACATCCAGGATCAGATTTGAAATATGAGATTTAGGGCCTTGTCCGCTAGGCAAGGCAGACTGCTCAAGGGTGCATGTAACTAGATGTGTTTCTGTTTAAATTAAGAAAAAAGTTTATCCTTCAAAATATTTGAACCCTTTCCGTACAACAGCAACAACAACAAGCCTTAAACCCTATGCTTGTTGTAGCAAGAGCAAACTCGTGTTGATCACATTTTTAGTTTCCACAAAATTCTCATATATTAGATTTGAACATTTTAACACATTTGTCAAAATACAAAAATATTTGTTCAATTTTACATGTTCTTTAAGAAAATTTGCGCCAATTTTGAGGCATAATAAATTTGAATTGATTATTTTTTAGTTTGTGCAACATTCTCAAATATAATATTCAAGCAATTAGCAAATTAATCAGAGCACATGCTGATAAGTTCATTTTATGTTAGTTCACGTAGTATTAGCATTTAGCTGATTTATCAGAACACATGAAATAGCACACTTCTCAAAAGTTTTGATGTTAGCATCTGAAAATTCTGTCAAAGACTGCCAAATTGACAAAGTTAATAGTCTGAGGAGGCCTTGGAGTTGGCTATGTAGCATGCATCAGCCCTTGGCACTATTGGGGATTGTAAACAACCTTTGGTGAAAGATATCATAAAGCCCTTTAACAAAAGATATCATAAAGCAAAGGGTGCAGGTAGAGAAATTGGAGGCAACAAACTTATATTCATTAGAGTTGAAGATGTGATTTTACAAGCACAGGGTAGATGATTTTTTCAGTGGGGACACAAGAGATAGTTGTTGAAAGATAAGCATTATGCAATTAGAGTTTCAAGCAAGCAAAGTAATTAAAAAAAAAGGCCACTAAATAACCCTAGGGTGACATATCGATCTCTTTGGAACCTAGCGCTTAGATTTAACAAATGAAAATTAATAGTTTTGCAGCATAAGTATGGTTATATACATGTATAAGAACATATTTGCAAGCATAATGCCATAAACATGTATACATACAAACACTCACATGCAAGTACACTCACGCTTGCTCGCATATGAACACATAAATTAGCAAATGCACCAAAAACAGTCACAAATATATAAATACATATAAATGCATGTGTAAACCTACACACAAAAGGGATTAATATAAAATCCAAAGATTCCACATTATGTATAGTTTTAGCAAGTTGCATTAAATTCTTGATTCTTAAAAGTAAAGATCAAATTTCTATAGAAGCATAACATTTTAACTTCTTAGTATTGATAAAAAGATGTAAATAACACTATTTATTCTGCATATTAATTTCATATCATAAATCATTTGGTGATTTAATTGTGCTATTGAGTCTTTTAATGACAATGGCTTCCCGCTTTATAATTTAAAATGGTTATTAGTTTGCATTTCAAAGTACAAAAGATTCATTGTGTTTTGTGTTGCACCATATGCATTGACAGCAGAGCTAACATTATGCCTGTCAAAGTAATATTCCATACTAGAAGGAAAAATTACTACTTACCAGCAAATTCGGCCATCAGAACATCAAGTTCTCCATTAGTTTTCCTTTCCGTTGAAGCATGAAGAAGTGGTAATATGCCTTCATGTTTTTCTAGTGTAGGAAGGTGGCTCCCATACTCAAGCTGCCCTGAGACATTTCGAGAAGGAGTTTCCTTGTCTAACATGCTCAGCAGAGGGCGTATATATTCCCTTTGAGAAGCCGATAAGTTTCTAGTAAGATTTCCATTTGATGCAACTTCTACATGTCTTGAAGGCTTTTCAGTAGAAGTTTTACTGGCAGAATTAGTTGAACTCTGCTGCTTAATCAGGTCAACTTCCAAGACCATGTGTTCATGCTCCTCTAAAGCTGCAGTAGATGATGCCATTGTTAGTGTCTCTGTGTCTAGGAAGAAGAGGAAGCATCTATTGAGATGATTCTTACCTGCATCTCCAGAAGACTGCTTTGTGTCTATCGTGGTTGAATCAGGCCCAGAAGTAGATCTTCGCAGCGGTTCTAATGCTACGACTAGGTTATCTAATGGACCAGATCGAGGTCTTGCAGCTTTACTACCTTGCACGGAAGCCAAACGAGCTGCCTCATTCAAGCTGTGAAGGGTGTTGACAAGCCGAAGAAGAATTCCATTCTTGGCGGCTATACGACAGAAGTCATTTCTTGGCGTGGTATGCTGGAGCTTAAATACTTGCCATATGCCATCTATTGCAAGATGAACCATCTCCCTGACAACTCAGAAGCATATAGAATAAAAGGGATGCACAAGGGTGGGCAAATTATAGGGGAATTAAGTTGATATGCCACACTTTAAAATTATGGGAGAGAGTAATTGAACATAGGCTAAGATGTATTACAAAGATTTCTCATAATCAATTTGATTTATCCTGAGCAGCTCTACTATGGAAGCTATACAATTATTGAGAGGTTTGATGGACAAGTATAGAGAAAATAAGGAGAACCTGCATATGATTTTTATTGATTTAGAAAAAGTAAGGTTCTAAGAGAAGTCCTTTGGAGAGTTCTAAAGAAGAAAGGTGTTGATATGACTTATATTCCAGTCACTAAAGATATATATACTGGAGTTGTCTACATTAGAGTCTAAAGATCTTCGTTTCAGTAGGATCTAAAACTGAATACATGACATAGTAGTAGTAGTTATAGTTGTAGAGTTGTAACTGTGGGTGATCAAATCATTAAAAGGTGTGAATGTTTTAGATATCTCGTGTCTATTGTTTAAAGTGATGGTGATATAGATGAGGATGTTATTAGTAGAATTTAAGTTGGTTGGTTGAAGTGGATGAAAGCATTGGACCTATTGTGTGATAGAAAAGTACCGCTTTGACTCAATGAAAAATTTTATACGATGGTGGTGAGACCTGCAATGCTCTATGGCGCTGAATGTTGGCCTTTAAAAGAAAAGCATAATAATTGTGATGCTGAGATGAGAATGCTTAGGTGGATGAGTGGCTTGACACTTGAAGACAAAATGCGAAATGAATATATTTATGATAGGGTTGGTGTAGTTTCAATGGTAGACAAGATTAGAGCGAGTCATCTTAGATGGTTTGGTCACATTACACGTCGATCACCTGATGATCCAGGTAGGAGAGTAGATATTTTAGATTCAACTTATGTTAAGAAAGACAAAGGTAAATCTAAAAAGATTTGGGCATATTGTACAAAAAATGATCTTAATTTATTAGAATTAATAGAAAATATGACACTCAATAAGATGCAATGGAGAAAAAGGATTCATGTAAGCGAGTCCACTTAGTGGGATAAAGGCTTGTGGTTGTTGTCTAGTGTCAGGAACCGAATTCTTAGAGTAAAAATAGATTAAAATGCATACCTATATTTTGCATAATCAGCCTCAAGAAAACCAACGAGCACAGGGATACCACGACAGGCAATAAACATTTGCAATGTCAATGTGCTGAAATAAGAGAGAATTTGATCCTGAATTCATGGAAGAGTTTTCAATAGGGAAGGAAACAAGATCATATTAATGCAGATGAATCCAAAACCTGGAATAGCAAAGATTCTGAAAAAATAAAGCTGCTTGCATCCGAACTTCCCGAGGGCGGTCGGGTACTGCAAAGTTCATTACCACTGGAATCTACAATTGGAGTTTAAAGCAAATATCAACAAGCTCTCAAACAAATCAAATGTTAACCAAAAAACAGGAAGAAGAAAGACAATCTCACCAGCCCCACGAGACAAGCATTTTCTTGAAAAGCAACATTATCAATGACGATTTGGTTGATAATCTGAAGCACAGAGCAAATGACCTGCATAAAGATCATCACCTTATCACAACAAACCCATCAAAGAATTTCAAAATAAAAATGAAAAAATGTGCAGCAAGCCCACAAAGAAATGAAAACGAACTCTTAAGACAGCCTCTTTATTACAAGAAAAAAATTGCATACTCGGTTTCTTGGAACTTCAAGAAGATCCATAAGAGGAAGAAACCCATGCTGAGAGATGAAAACATGTTTTTGCTCTGGACGCTGAACAAAAAATGAAAGCAGCTTTTGGCATGCCGACACAATCACATCATCCGGCTGTTCTGGCTTCAGCAACCCAATTAATTTGCTGAACTCTACAGACTGAGATAAGGCAATAGAAAAAAAAATCACATGATAATAAAAAACGATGGTAATCACATCCAGTGAAGCTAAATTTCTTCATTTAGCTTAAGAATATTCACATACCTAAAAACAACTACAAAAACTTCATTGCAAATTCAGAAAGATGTATGAAAAAATAGCAGCAATAAACAATCTCTATGGAATGCCAATTTGGCAGCTTCCATCTTACAAAGCTATAGCGATGCAATTCATGGATAAGGCCTGTTTCGAGATTTGCATTTCAATTTTATTTCTAAAAACAATTTCAAATCTGGCATTCCACGGATCATTTACAGGTAGTATATAAAATTAGTGGAAACAAGAGGACCCAGAAGAATTAAATCATTTGAGTGTTTTGGTATCAATATTTAAAAATAAAAACGGCTTTCAAGATTGTGCTAGACAGAGAAATCAGATATACAGGTCAAGCATGGTTCGTACGGATGTTTCCCTAGGTATAATATGACTGTAAGATCTTGGTTTTAAGCCATCTGTAAGAAGTGCTAGTCGCCCGGTGATGTCTCTCCATTTTTGAAGCTGGAGTTTGAAACACTGGTCTACAGTGAGCTAGTAGGTACCGACGTTGCATCTTTCGTTTCATCTTGATAGTAATCTTATCGTTTCTTTCACGCTGGCGTATGTGCTTTAAAATTTTCCACCAAAATAATGCACTTTTCTATAACTTGTTGGCATCTATTTTCACAAATCCATCCGGTGGACGTCCTGACACTCAAAGACATTCCAAGTTTCAGAGCCACTTGACGAACTCATTTAAATTTATGTGACCGTCAAAACTTGTAGGGGAGTAAATGAGCCGAACATAGAGCCACTTGAAGAACTCATTTAAATTTATGTGACCGTCGAAACTTGTAGGGGAGTAAATGAGCCGAACATAGGCGAGCCTAAGTTTTGTTTGCATTCAACTCGTTTGAATTTTTTTTGTTCATGTTCGGCTCGTGTTCGAAATAACTCGTAAATTGCTTGTTCATATTCGACTCAATTTAAATTTTTTTGTTCGAATTAATCTCGTGTTCAGCTCGATTCAAAATAAAGATTTATTAAAATTTAATAAATCTTATGATGTAATTTAATTATAAATTTTATTTTATTTTAAAATTATCGTAGCTCACAGTTGTGAGAAAAATCAAACTAAGGGTTAAAAGTAAAGTTGGCCAGGAGGATTTCATCATTTATAGAGGCTAGATAAAATATTTTTTTAGAAGTCTGCGATGTGAAACTAAAACAATCCGCCAAGGGAAAGGAAACGCTGGTTCTTATGCATTGAAATTTTAAAGATATATATATATATATAGACACACACACACCACTGACAATGGTAGGTTTGGGAAGGCAAGTTATTTTAGCATATTCATGATACCACCTCATTATTATGTATTTAGACATTCAATATAAAATTTTTATTTTTTTATTTATAATAGTAACTAAAATTTTTTAAATTTAAATAAAATTTCGTTTTTTTAAAAAATACAATATATAAATTTAATACATAAAGTTTATATTAATATTTTTTATTTATTATTTAATTAATTCGAGCCAAATAAAAACAAACACGAACGAACAAACCCTTGTTCATGTTCGGTTCATTTATAAATCAAGTTCAAAAAATCAGTTCATGTTTGACCCATTTGCTTAACGAACGAATCGAACACAAGCTACTTAGCGAACCGAACACGAGCTGTTCACAAAAAAGAGCTTTTTTGACAGCCCTAGAAATATGACATTCATCTTTACTTCAAATTTTTGACTTACTCAGATCTTTAAGGTCAAATCTTAGAGGTAGAGGTTCTTCATACCAAGAATCCACATAATGAAAGAGGTACACTTCATTTCTTCGATCTAACAAATCATTGTTATAGCTAGATGTGACCGAACCGAATTGCCTCATCTCGAAGGTGGTGAGCCTCAATTATAGTTGGCAAGTTTCCCATTGCATATCATCCATAGAAATCTCATACACACTTCTCTGTGAATTTCTCAAAAATAGCATTATGTCATTTCCCCTCGGTCAAGCTTTCAACAATTATCTCATGGGCTGTATGGCTATGTTTTGGGTGTGGGTGGGTGGAAGAAGATGAGTAAGGGGGTGTAGGCCTAGAAAGAAAAAATTTAAGAGATAAGTTTGGGTGTGGCAGCTGCAATAAACTAAATGATATCGGAGTTAACATAAAAACTACAACGGAATGATAATTTTATTGCTGCAATTCAAAGGGGCTACAAATAAGATACTTAAAAGTAGGAAAACAATGACACAAGCACAAAAGACTATAGGGATAGGATCGAAGACGATGAGTTGCGTGTCGATGTAGTGGAAATGGGGAACTGTAGGAGGTAGGGAGAATTTGCAGTAGTAAGGGGAAGGCGGGTTAATGGCTGGACAGCAAACAGAAGGTTGCTGGAGTGTGAGGCAGCAAGCTAGGGAAGTGGTGTGGCAGCTGGACAACAAGCAAGGGGCTGCAGCAAGGTGAGACAACCGACAACAGGGTGGTGGACAGCAAGCTCGAAGCGGTTGAAGGTGCGACTGCAAGCTGGAATTGGATTGAAATGGTTGGACAACAAGAAAGGGATCACGGGAGGGTGCGACGGCAAGCAACAACGGTTGGAAGATAAAGAACTACAAAAAGACAGCTGTTCCGAGAGGCTGCAGCAGGGACAGAATGACTGGGAGGACGTGGGAGGATACAGAAGGGGAAAGGGAAGGATAATCACTATCGGGAAAGAAATACAACTGGAGCAAGTCCCAATCTCTCGTATACATCCCTCGAAGGGAGAAGAAAGGACATCAGTGACTTTCGTAAACAAAACACATGAAAAACTAATATTAAAACATCAATAATAGAAATATATAATAAGAGGATACAGGAAGGGGACCAAGAGGGTCGGTTGACTCCACAACAAACAAAGAAAATTGGATAGGTTCAGTCCAGTCGTGAAACTACGACCCGCCATAGTCGCGGATTTGTAGCAGAGCTGCAAGAACAGCTCATGTCACGGAAGAAGGGGTTGGAGGTGTCTGGATAGCTCCCGTGTCAGGAAGTATAAAAATCTACACGTCAATCACCTATCAACCATGCAACATGCATAAACATCAGCATGTGTAGGACATAATTGTTAGATCCTCCATCTTTTTTAATATAATTCATTCGCTAGGATTCTTTTAAGATATCGTCAAATTGAAACGCTACTCAAAATATAACTCTTTAAAATTAACTGACTTATCGCATAATGTTATATATATTATAAAAAGTGAATAAGTCTTCCAACAAGTATCTAGTAGGATGTATTTTCTGCGTTATGTCTTCTAAAGAATCTCCAAGCTTATGGTTAAATTTCAAGGGCCCCTAGATAGACTTGCAACACAACTTACCTCTTTCTTTCAATAGATCTGTAAGTATTTTTGTTGTAATATTACATGTTAAAGTGCAATTCATTTCCAAGTATTCCGGTTTGCCTAAATCTTTTACTTAAAATTATTGGAATATCCTTTACTTTAAAGTTTCAATTCCTTTCAAGTTACTACATGACACAATCATGTTGCCGGAAGAACCAATAGTGAGAATACTCCCCGTTGAGCCAAGTGCTTCACAAATAATTTTAAAAAAACTGCAATAATAAAAGTCTACAAGATCTAAAAAACACAACAATGAATGTGATTTCTTACGGAAGTATATAGAAAAAAAAAAAGCTCAAGTCTCTAATATCATGAAAAGAATTGAAGGTAATGAATTTTCTTATTCATTCCATAATTTGCGTTGATTTTATACAAATTAAGGATAACTTCTATTAGGAAAAGTACAGACTTTTCGCGCTAAAATATAACTACAGAATTCATTACAATAGAAGAAACCATGGATTGATAATGTGGCAACAAGAATCGAATGGATCAATAAGATGGCAATTGACCACGATGAAATGAGAGTGAATGGATGACAGGTTGGCAGGAGGCGTAGAGGCTAGCACGATCAAACTTCATTGTACATCAAGGGGGTGGATAGCTGGCTTGTGGGCTGGATAGGCGGACAACAGGGAGAAATGTAGAGGCATGTTTCAAGGCTGATGACTGAAAATTGTTGCATGCACAACTGAAAATTGAGATAGAAACTTCAGAGTTAGCAACAATATACTTAAAGAGATAGGAAGCACTCTGAATGCCGATATCAAGCATCATGAAATGCTTTCAAAATTTTGTTGAGCAACACTGTTAACAGAAAATCAGGAATCAGGTCCACTTTACAGCACAGTTTTCTTTATTAACCAAAAGACCAATACAGAATACAAAAGAAAACCCTATCTACAGCATGCAGAAGATTTCAAAGAAGGAAGAGGGTCATGTGAAAGTATGGTGAATCCAAATAAAAATTTAATTATAGTCCACCATAACTTACAAAACAATCCCAATTACTGTAAAAATTGTAATCGACAAACAAAAAGGAGAGTTTTTCTTAGCATTTATTTAAAGAATAACATAACAGAACATAAATCATGTGGAACAAGTAATCTAAATAAACACTAACACAAGAATTAGCTATTACAAAATATTAAAGCAAACATGACCTGATGCGTGTAAACAAAAAAGTGAAAAACCATCCCTGATCATTGAAGACAAGCAAATTGAAAAATAAAATAAAATAAAATAAATAAATTATGAGTCATGGAATAAATGTATATCGGGCGACAGTTGCTCTGTGCTGAATCAATCAGCTAATAAGTTAAATTTAACGGCTTCCCAAAGTATCAAATTAGCAGAAAAAGACATACCTGGATAAGAAAAATGTTCTCTGCTGGCAAATTTTCATCAAAAACCTATCAGAAGAAAAGAATTACTATGGGTCAATATGGACACTGAGATCCTGCTTTAATGTATAACAGACTCCATTAAAACTGCTTTTATGGGAAAAAAAAATAATAAAAATAAAACAATCCTCAGCAGGTTATCATTTAATTCAACTAAATACAACATGCAAATAGGCATACCGGATCATCAATGTCAATCACACCCCTCACATACTCCAGAAGCTTCCCACCCTTCCGGTGTTCAATTTGATTTTCTATATGTTTCTGGGCCATCCTTGCTTTTAGTTCCTTCGCAAGGTCACTTCTACCACCCTCATATAATACATTTCCATGAGCGCTGGTAGAAGATGAAGCTCGTACAACTTGATCTCCTGGAACCCTATCGAGTGGCTGAAATAAATCCTCCAGTAAAGCATCTCCTGGGGCATCACTAAATTGACTCAGCTCTTGAGCACCAGTTATAGATGAGAGCTTCACGGCCTTGAAATGGATTATTAAATAATTGTTATTAAGATAAACAAAACCATGCAACATAGGAATGACATGCATATCAACACCTAATTTGGCAATTAATTTAGATATTATATTCCCTTAAGTTTCACTAATCAACGGCTAGCTTTAACCCTTAATCATGCTAAAGATATAATTGTACTCTCGAATATCAGAGGAAGATAGAGGCGCTTTGAACCAACACTCCACACACTAAATAATGAAAAACATTTTACAGGATCCATTTGAAAATAAGAAAGGAAATTGTTTTTATTAGCAAAGGTTATAACTTCAAAGTAGCTGATTTTTTTAAATAAAGTATGCAGAAGCCGTACCTATCTCACCTTTTGAGAATTGACTTTCAGCATTCCAGTCCCAAAGGAAAATAGGCTACTTTCATCATGGATGGAGCTTCCTTCATTATCCTGCTCAACATCTAAAACACTTTCTTCATTGACTGAAGAGATTCTCGCCAGCTCATCTGTTACAGCATAGGAACTTTCCTTGCATGTTTCTGGATTAGCAGCAGTAACTTCTTTATCAGAAAAAGAGCCCATCACTGGATTTTGAAGTAAAACTAAAGTAGGATCTCTAGCAGAAAAAACATCATCTTTTATATTATCCACACTTCCCGAGAAGGCATCTTGCGCAATGCTATTTTTTCCACCTTGGCTTTCATCAAAGCTGTTTCTTTCAAGAGAGCTGGAAGCCAAATAATCCATTTTAGAGTTCTCCTATATCACAGAAGAGAAGATATTATCACATCAAAACTCGGAGTAGAAACCAAAAATTTGTAGTATGATACTAAATAATACTAATAATAATAACAATAATAAAAAGCTATACATTGTCAGAGTTATTTAGCAAAGCTCAAAAACAACTGCAACGAGAAAGAAATTAAATCGTCCTTTGATTATTTTTGTGAGGCTATTTTAATCTCCAACTACGTAAAAGGCTTATTCATCAAGCTTTAAATTCAAAAACTAACGAAATTTAAGTTAAAGGTGCTAAAAATGAGAGTATTTTAAGAAATATATTTTCTTCTTGAAATTTTTTAACCAATTTAACTTTCCAATTTCCTTATTTTCTTATGCACAACAGCAAATTTCAAGTAAAATAGTAGTTTTAAATCGTCCAAGCTGAGAAACTAGTTAATTTTTTGCGATAAATAATTTTTTTAATATTTTTTTAATGTGATATCATTGTAACAAAAATTAAACTAAATATAATTTATTAGAACGAAATCAAAATAATATTAAATACAAATATTTATTATAAAAAAAATTAACTCGCTGCACAATCTGAATGATCTCAATTTACTCTTAATGCATATGAAATTAGCTGTCGCATAATAGAAAATAACTGAATAGAGAATTAGATTTACTAAGAAATTTAAGAAAAAAATATATTTTCCTAATATACCCTTATTTTGTAACACCATTAACTTTAACTTCAGTTAGTTTGGAAGACATAACTAGTTATGTCCCTATTTTAAGAGGTTGTGAACTAAATCAATCTTTCACATGATCTAAAACTAAATAACCAATAACAAATAATCAAAGGGCAACCTTGTTTCTGAAGTGGGGCGTCCTCGCCCCAATCATGCGGTGTCAGCCGTGAATGCCCAACACCGGTTCGGTCTAGGCAAGAGAAGAACCAACAGGTCCATTATATATATATA
>NW_018164651.1:51787-55500 GCF_001263595.1 Phalaenopsis equestris
TATATATATATATATATATATATATATATTATTTGTCATGTTTTAGGGCAGTTTTTGCTTTCAGATTTCTGTCAGAACGTTCGAAGGCATCAATTTTTCCCTCAAAAAGTTGTATCCGACGACAAGAACGTGCTCCTACGAAGAGGAGACACATGCATAAATTTTCCCCTCAAAGGGTTGTTCCATCAAACCCCAAAAGTTTTTTGTTCCCCGTTCCAATAACCTCTTCCACTCCCACAAATCTAAACCCTAACCATGTCACCAAGGAGACACATGCTGAAACTTACCCGGGAAGAGAAACAACGAGGGATCCGTCGATTTCAACATAGGCTTGCGGAGATTGATGATGGAACCCTAAGGAAAATTACCCTCGATCGTGATAGAAAGAGTCGAAGAGGAGAAGGAGACCAGAATTTGAGCCCCTTTTATAGGAAGAACTTCCGCGATGAGGAGGAAAAACCACCATGCTTCAAAATTCATTATCAAAGGGGAGGCGACATATCACATATGGAGGATATAGAGATTTCCAAGTGAAAGTGAATCCACCGAAGTTCGAAGAAGGAATGGATCCATATGATTTTATCAAATGATTGCAGAGAGAAAATCTTTGAGTACAAAAAAGGTGTCAGTAGAAAAGAGGATGAAACTCGCGGCTGTCAAATTGAAAAAGAATGCTTCTTTATTGTAGGAAAAGTTGCCGAGGAAAAAAAGAGAAGCGACAAGATTACCATATATGAGAAGATGAGGAAATATATGTAGAGAAAATACTTACCTCCTCACTGCTATCAAGAAATGTTTCTAAAACTTCATCTCCTATAACAAAGAGACACATCAGTGGAGGAGTTCACGACAATATTTTAACAAATTCAGATAAAATGCGAGTTGGTCAAGCCAGAAGAACATAGTGTAGCCAGATATTTGGGAGGCCCGAAGCTAGCTATCAGTAAAATTGTTCAACTGCAAAACTATTAAACATTGTGAGATGCTTAAAAGGTGTAAAGACAACACAAACAAAGCAAACAACCGCTAGAGATAAGGAGGGCCCTACATGCTTCCGATAACTACCTACAGTCGCAGCTACCAACAAGGTTACATCTAGAGAAGTTGGGAAGGCTTGACAAGGGAATGTCGAGATAGATCCGAGTGGAAAGAAGCATGTGAAGAGTAACATGCCCAGTACAGTGCCTGTCAGAAGATATTTTTGGTGTCATGGCTATGAACACATAGCCTCCACCTGCTCTTTGAGCCTAGTTTTTCCCTTCACCGGGCCAGACGCCGTCGAGGAAGTGAGGAAAAAACAAAGGATCGGGATGAGGAGCATCAACTCCAAGGAGAAGAGGGAGAGATAATAGTCATAAGGAGGGTCCTACAAACCGAGCTGCATAAAATTCATTCGCAACTAAGATAGCATTATCCACACCAGGTGTATCGTGAGAGGGAAAGTCTATGGCCTGATTATTGATGGTGGGAACTGTGAGAATGTGGTATGCACTCTGATGGTGAAGAAAATGGATTTGGTTACACAGAAACATCATCAATCTTATTCCCTTAGTTGAAAAAGGAAAATCAGATACATGTGGATTAACAGTGAATTCTTGAGTTTTCCATTGGAGACCAGCTATAGAAGCGGGTGTGGTATGGCATGCAACCCATGGATGTGTGACATATTTTGTTAGGGACGTCGTGGCAATTCAACCGCAAGGCCCACATGATGGGTTCAAGAACACTTATTCATTTAAGAAGGATGAAAGATGCATAATTATTTTGCCCGTCAAGGACTGGAGAGTAGACGTCACAGAGGAGATAGTAATCTCACAAGCCAATTTTATACAGTTGGTGCGAGAGGCTCCAATGATGATGACTCTAGTCATGTTAGAAGTAACCGAAGAGAAGATTAAGATATCAGAGCCTATACAACCACTGTTAGCCGACCGTCAAGACATAATGACTGAAAACCTTCCAAGGGGTTGCCAGCACTGGAGACATTCAACATGCCACATATCTCATCCCTAGATCAATGTTGCCAAGATGGCATGTCTACATATTGAGATCTGCAGAGTGCTAGGAATTACACCGACATGTATTGAATCTCATTGCGAGCAGCTTGGTGAGAGAGAATATCAGCCCATGTGATGTCCCTGCCTTGATTGTGCCTAAGAAAGATGGATCATGGAAAAAGTGTATTGATAGTCAAGCCATCCAAAAATGTCGCCATCAAATACAAATTCCCTATATTACGCTTGGATGACCTCTTGGATTAGTTGCATAAATCCATTGTCTTCCAAGATCGACTAATGCAGCGGATATCACAAGATCAGGATGAGACCAAGGGACGAGTGGAAGACTGCTTTCAAGGCTCGCGATGAATTATAATCATGCCTTCCGTGCTCTCAATGCTCCAAGCTCACATAGGGAAGTTTGTAGTGGCGTACTTCGGCGATATTCTTGTGTAAAACAAATCCAAGGAGAACTTGCAACAACAGAGGACGGTCTTCATGGTTTTGCGATCGAAAAACCTATATGTCCACCCAAAGACATGTCACTTCCTGACGTCACATGTATGCTTTTTAAGCTATATTGCGTCTAGTGTAGACATTAAGATTGCTCCTACAAAGATTGAGAGCATAGTGAGTTGGATGCCCCCATAGTCATTTACCAAGTTGAGTCAATTTTTAGAGCTGACGTCATTCTATAGGTGGTTCAATCCTCACATTTGAGGCGTTATATTCAACCTTGAACAACTAACTGAAGTACGCTATTGTCAATACTGGTGCCTGAGTCATCTCCTCCAAAGTATCAAAATTGGGATGAGTTGCTTCCGTTCACTGGAACTTCTATCTTTTCAAAAGTTCTGTTGGGGGAGTAATGATAGTGTTGAAGCAAAGATAGAGAGCATAGTGAGTCGGATGCCCCCATAGTCATTTACCAAGTTGAGTCAATTTTTAGAGCTAACATCATTCTATAGGTGGTTCAATAGAAGCTTCAACACTATCATTACTCCCCCGATAGAACTTTTGAAAAGATAGAAGTTCCAGTGAACGAAAGCAACTCATCCCAATTTTGATACTTTTGAGGAGATGACTCAGGCACCAGTATTGACAATAGCGTACTTCAGTTAGTTGTTCAAGGTTGAATATAACGCCTCAAATGTGAGGATTGAAGCAGTACTGAGACAAGGAGGCAATCTCATAGCCTTCTTCGGTGAGAAGATGAATGAGTCCAGGAAAAAGTATTCGACATAAAGCAAATAGTGAGACAAGGAGGCAATCTCATAGCCTTCTTCAGTGAGAAGCTGAATGAATCCAGAAAAAAGTATTCGACATAAAATAAATTGTTATGTGCAATCATGAGAGCTCTTAATCACCAGTCACTACCTGCAGACGAGCAAGTTTAATTTATTTTATGAGTCGCTTTTGGATAACTGACCAAAGAAAAATATATTGAGATTTTCATACCTCTTTTATACTGTTTTTAATGATATTGCACTTTAAAGAAATGTATTTTTGATGTTTTATTGCAGGAAAATGGAGCAAAAAGATACAAAAAAGAGCGAATTTGGAGCAAAAATGACCAAAATGTGGAGAATTGCACTAGGTCGCCGACGACGCCATCGAGGCCGCCGACGACGAGCTTTTCTCGAGGCTACAAAACAAATTCTCTAGAAGGCTGCCGACGGCGCCATCGAGGCCGCCGCCGGCGGGGGCGGCGGGTTG
>NW_018164651.1:55510-56233 GCF_001263595.1 Phalaenopsis equestris
TTATGTGACATGTACAATGGATAAGGCCGGATTTTGGAGGGGCGCGTAAGCAACTCTTGGGAAAACTCATCCACATCTTTAAAGAGCACATTTTAGCCACAAATAGAGAAACTTTTGGAGTCCTGGAGGTTAGAAAGGATCCATTAGTGCGTAGAAAGCTTGCTAGAGCGTATAACTGTGAGGAATTCTTCAAGAAAACTTATCTATTGGATTTGCTTTCATGAAGTGAAGTTTTCCGTTGTGTTTTCTTCGTGCTTTGTGATGGGCTTCTCTTACTCTTTCTTCTTCTTTGGAAATAATGGTATGAGAAGATTATGTCGTTATTTTCATTTTACTTTTCTCTTGTAATGAGTAGAATTCATGTTTAGGATTTTGTGATGCATGTTAGAAGCCGATTTAATTATAAATGTGATGGTTTTTACTTGTACTTTATTACATTACAATAAAGGCCTGTTGTAGTGTTAAAATTCGTTGTAATTGCATTAAGACCCAAGAGGGCTATGTAATTCTCAGCAAAGTAGAACTACATTCAAATTCCATGGTTGGTTAAGTTCATGGGAGTTGAGTGCAAATAAATAGGGAAATATACTTTGATGGGTGTAGAATTGGAGATTTAGGGTGGCAGACTAAAATCCACAATTCGGTCCTATTGTTTGAATGCTGATGTGTAAATGTTAGCACTCAGGTGAGGGGAACGTGGGAGCTCCGAAGTGAGAGCCGGCA
>NW_018164651.1:56266-61503 GCF_001263595.1 Phalaenopsis equestris
CAAGCATAGGATTAGTCAATGTTCTTTATGTCTGGACCAAAGGGTAAAGAATAGGTATGCTCCTATTTAGCACAATATAAATTGAACTAATTCATTTTATCCATTCACTATAATTTCTTGGCAAGGAGAAGGATGTTTTCTTATATATTGAATATCACAATTAAACGTTATTTTCTATAATTAGTTATTATCCAAATTATCTACTTATTTCAATTATTTATTAGTGACAGATAAACAACTTGAACATCGTTGTAGTTGAGGTATTATTTTTTATTAAATCTTAGTCCGTAGTATTCTATTTCTCCCTGTGGGATCGATATCTAGGACTCCATTAGAGCTCTATATTACTTGAGCGATATGTATACTTGCGTTGACAAATTCGACTTTAATATTATTAAATATTATATCTATACATCTTTATTAAATCAAACATATATATATAAAGTCGTAGTCAAGTTTTTGACATCGTTGCTGGAATTTAAATCTTCTAGTAGCGTCATCAAATTCTTGTAATTGTTGATTTACAAAAAAAGTCTGTCAATAACCTTATGAGGAAAGCTTAGTACTAAGCTTCAATTCAGCTCAACAGTTCATCCACAGACAGACAGTCAGATAGAGGTGGTGAACAAGAGTTTGGGAAACCTTCTGAGGTGCTTTGTGGGGAAGAATATTAAGCAGGGAAGCCCGAGCCGAGTTCTCTTTCAACGGGTCCATGAGTTAGACGACAAAGCGCAACCCCATTTAAGATCATGTATGACTTAGACCCACTCACTCCACTTGACTTGGTACCACTACTTCCGATATCAGATATTAAGGAGGATGTTGGGGAGAGGGTACAAGAGATTCATAATATACATGAGGAGGTGGGAAAGGGGATCACTAAGCATAACCATAAGTACCAAACACAAGCTAATAAAGCAAGAAAAAATATTTGTTTCAGGAACAAGATTTAGTGTGGAATAGGTTGAAGAAAGAGAGATTTTTGATGGGATCGTTTTGAAAACTCAAGCCCAGAGCAGACGGACTATTGAGAATCCTCAATAAGTTGAAAGACAATGCCTAGAAGATTTATTTTATGGGGGGTTACACCATATCAGCTACCTTTGAAGTGGCGGATTTGACTCCATATTACAAGGACACAGAAGACTGACAGAGGGTGTCCTTGCCCCTGTTGTCTGGCTTCTGTCGCGAAAGCCCAGGACAAGTTCGCCCCAGGCGGGGGAAGGACCGACTGATCCTTTTAAGCATGTGTTTCTCTCCTACTTGGAGCGGGGCCCACTCCTCTCTCTCTCTCTCTCTCTCTCTGAAACTCGATATATATATATATATATTCATTAAAAAAAACTCAAGAGCAAATATATTAGAAAGAAAAGGTACAGATAAGTTGGATGAGAGAGCCCAAGCTGGAACTCTAAGCACCCGATATACAACACACACTAAGGTCCCAAAAAAATACATGTATACCCATAAAAGAAAATTATAACCTAGGTAAAACTCTACTCCAAAAGTCTCCAAACCCTCAGAAATTTAGACATAAAATGGGAGCTTGAGACCAACCTAATATATCCTTATCTCTTACCTCTGGTTCTAAGTAGGAGCTAACTAACAAATAGTTGAGTCTACTGCCATGACCCGAAACAACCAAGATATCATCCATTAAGTCCCTGAGTTCTAGTAGACCGCTATTCTTCTTCTTCTTCCTGGATGTGAAAACATGTCATTTTTTCATCCGAAGACTGGCTCATCTGATCCATTGATTGGTCCAAATATTATCAGGCATGTGTAGGTTGTTGCACATCATGAGCCCCTTGTGCCTGAATGAAAGTAACAGCTTGCTCGATCTGATGAGGTGGTAGGGCCACAGTAGAAAGCTTACTTAGGGAAGAATGTTGGACTTGACGCTGGGACACACCTACGGCTGGACACTCCACCATATATATATTACTTGTTGTGTTTTAGGGCAGCTTTTGCTTTCAGATTTCTATCAGAACAATCGTCGGCATTCCTTTTCCCTTCATAAGGTTGTATTCGACGGTGAGAAAGTGCCCTGATTGTAACTCATTCTGAGGTGGTGAGTATCCTTCCCTCTCCTGCTTGTTGTCGCCCCTTCCTACATGTTGTCCAACGTCATCAGTTGCCCCTCTACTTGCTTCCCTTGTCACCGAACCTCCCCACCTATTGTTTCATTTCTGCCAAACCTTCCAATATGATGCTCTTTGACATTAAGCCCTCCTATCTCACTATCGCCTTGCCGCCAACCCTCCAACCAACTATTCCCCTCATCACTAACCACCATACTTGTTCTTTATCTCCCAATCATCCATCTGTTATCTTTTGTCGTCGGACCACCCAAACACCTTCCTTTTCCCAACCACAACCCCTTATGATAGCTTTTCGTTCGCCTCAAATCCAACCCTAATTGGGTGTTAGCATCGTATGATTGTTGTTGCAATTCCTTTTCGCTATAATCACGTAACCACATTTATTTCGAGTAAAAATATTTGTTTTCCATTGTGGCTTCAGGTATCTCCAGTGTTAGTTCCTTTTCTCACTTATCACATAACACTATATAATTCCCATAAAACAATTCCACAAAACTTCACTCTCATGCCCCTAGGCAAAAGCCAAACGAAAAGTTCATCTAGAAAGCTATTATTTTAAGATGTTACTGAACCCAACAACTAGTATATCTTATTGAAATGATAGGGCACCCAAGATGTCAATGACAAAAGAGAATGTTTTCAATATGTTAAGTGACGAGTTCAAATTTACTAATACAAAATATAGACAAGCGACTGTAAGGAAAATTATTATTACCAAAATTATTAATACAAGAATATTTACCAATCTGATGCAATTAAATTCCTATAATCACTCCCCATTTGAATCCTTGTAATGTGTTCCAAAATAAGAAAAAATATTATAAGGAAATTTACATAGGTTGCAGACAATTCTTATGTATTTACATCTCTCAAACCTAAACATTTATATTTACTTACGTAGCACTTTGTTGCTTTAAATCTATGCATAAAAAAGGTGGATTTCATTTTTAAAAAGTGATAATAGTGCTATTTTTAATGTTATATTAAAAATTTAAGTGCTATGTGTGTAAATACGAAAGTTTAGGTGTGAGATATGTAAAGATATAATAATTGTGTGCTATGTATGTAAATGCGTCATTATTATAATGTCTAACCTTAGTTAAGAGAGAAATCAGGACCAAGTCCAAAGATGCTGAAGGAATTAAAAAAGCAAAGACAACTGAAGAAGATAAAGAGTGTTTCAAAGCATTAAAGGTTAAGGAGGCCTAAGAACCCTTATTGTAAAAAGTTTAGAAATTCAGCTATTTAACATACTAGCTCTATGTTGGCATCCTCACACTTGGCCCCACCCTCTGAAAGACCTTCAGCATCAGGACCATTACCAGCTAAGTTCTTATCAGTGATTGAAACATCTCCGTCAATGCTCCTGCAATAAGATATTCTACTGTTGAATGAATGATGATTGATGAGTTTAAAAATTCTTAACTTTGTGAGTAAACACAAATTAAACATGTATAGTTTAGATTATAGAGCTCCATATGCGAGTAATATTTGGCAGTTCAGCGAATCTCATGAACAAATATGATTAGCAGAAAAAACAAGGGAAAACACAACAAAACGTACATGCAAATAGAAAACTTATTAGGGAATTCACAAAACATAAAAGATAAATAGAACAATCAGGTATATCCTTTTAAATAGAATTCTAATGCTTTTTAAAATTCTGATAATTTTTAAAATGATAACTTCTTGGAATAATGAACAAATTTAATGGTTTCCTATGCAGTAACTCATGGGGTTGATGCAGCTTTTTTGCAATGTACTCTTACAAATCAACTAGGAAAATCCTTCTTGCGTTTGGCTCTCAAAGCATGAATCTCATTACAAATCGAACATCATGACTATCAAATAATCCTCCTTAACTGGATGAAGCAATGCTCAGAGAAATAGAAGGTTTGCTCCTTCACAGGCTCACATTATTATAAAAAAATTGAATCACTATGAGCCTTTGTAGAAGTGAGGTTGAAGAGAACAAATCACAGATAATGGCAACGGACACAGACATAACAATTCTTAAATTTGACGTGAAGAAAGACAACAATAAATACGTGACATAACTAAAACAAGTGCCATGAACTTTAAATATAATAAATTAATAGGAAAGAAAGTAAATTTTACTGTCGCCAAGAACAAAGCTTAGGAGTGTATTTTAACAATACACAAAAGAAAATTAGTTAGATTAAAAAATGTAGAATGATTTTCTTTGGTCGTAACACCATCTCTTTGGCAAACATTTTGTAATATTTAGTGATATCTATCCATATCAACTATGTGGACTCAGTTGTCTGTTCCTGTAGAAAGGCTTATATCAATATAACTTTAGAGAGATTTAGGTTGTTGTCTTCTTTTTTCATCCACCACATTTGGAATGAAAGAATGTTAGATGCTTTTCAGGAAAAAATAAAGAGATCTTCTGGTTTGACATCAATCATCATGCATTCAATAATGCTAAAGGAAATAAGTAGATTTCTATCAGCAATTTCATAGAGAAGGGCCACTTTCCTGCAACGCAGGAGATTTTCTCTGTCTGCTTGACTATATCTCATTTATCTGTTTTGCTTTTGATGTTTCTCTTATAGTTTTGCAATTAACTCCATAATTTCCCATTCTTATTAATGAAAAGGGCTCATTCAACTTCACATTAAAAAAGGATACAAACAGAAAATGAAAGTGATAATGAAAAATTAAAGTTGTTCAAATTTAAAATGAGTTGCAGTGGCATAGGTTAAGTAAAATATTATATTTAAAACACGAGCCCGCCTTCTATAAAAAGTGTAAGGATGACATAGCAAAGCTATTTATCTAAGAAGAGAAGTCAAATGGTGCATTCAACATGATACTGGAGTTAATCCAAACCACAACACAAGACAATTTTACTACTGACTTAAAACAATGTTACAATGAAAACTCGAAATAATGAAAGACAACTCACAAAACGAAAACACAAAACAAAGGATTACAACCAATAACTCAACAAAAAAGACAACAAGCTTGATGATGAGAGAGTCTGGAGAAGGGACGCTGGATTGGCGGCTACGGTGAAGGCCGGAGAGGTGGGGGCTGCTATTGAAGAAGTAGAAGAGCAGGTTGGCGATATTAACAGCGTCAAACCGCAGCTGGAGAGAAGCAGGGATG
>NW_018164651.1:61687-86692 GCF_001263595.1 Phalaenopsis equestris
CAGGAATGTCGTTGGAGGTTGGATCAACAGTCGCGGTGAAGGCCAGAGAGCTGGGGGTTGCTGTGGGAGAAATAGGACAGCAGCTAGGAAGCTTCGCTAGCACTTTCGGAGGGTGGCAACAACCGGGTAAGTACTGGCAGCAATGGAAAACGCCGAGACAGCAAGGTAGCTGCTGTAGGGGTTCCGGCGAGCTGCTGGGAAGGGCCGGAAAGCAAGTTGAAGGGGTTGCGGTGGCTGGACTGGAGCAGGAAGGTGATGGGCAGCGGAAGGGAAGGAGCGGCAGTGACTGAAATGATAGAACGGCAACAGGAAAAAGGATGTATGATAAGATTAATGCCTCCTCGGGGTTAAGCTACAACCGGACACCGCTCAGACCCTTGGAGACGATCATCACTTTGGACAATGGACAGTCGGAGCACTGACTTGACGTCGGATACAACCCTCAGGGGGGAAAACACTCAGACAAAACTGAATTCAGATTTCATAAAAATAGCCCCTAACTCGAAGCACAACCTCTCCTATTTATAAAAATACATAGCCTATTTTAGGAAATACTAAAATAAAAAGGAGAATAAATTCTGATTTCATATTTGAGGAAAGGATTTAAATTAGGAAGAAGAATAAAAATCATATTTCAGTTTTTAGGAAAGGTTTTAAATTAGAAAGGAGAACAACAATCAAATTTCAGTTTTAGAAAAGGTTTTAAATTAGGAAGGAGAATAAAAATCAAATTTCAATTTTATGAAACTTTTTAAATTAGAAATGGTCTAGAAAGGAAAGTAAGAAAAGAATGAAAGGAGGTTAAAAGGAAAGGAGGGGAAGAGGAAGGAGGAAAAGCCCCGTGTCACAACATGGGAATGACAATGTCCAGAGAAGGAATATCCTTGCTTCGGACCTATTGGAGGACGCTGGCAATATTTACCCAGCATCGCAGATTTATTATTATTATTTTAATTCAATTATTGTGCACAATACGACATGTAACAAGAAATTTCCAGTTGGGTTTTGAATGTCAAGTCATTTGTTTTAGGTTTTATTTTACTTCATTTTATTTGAATTTCAAGTCAGTTGTTATTTATTAAGTACAATCAAACTCAAGAATAGAAGAATTCTGTTCTAACTATTGCGAGTCCAGTTATACAAACCAAGAACTTCCAAATTCCACCCACAGAAGAAAATTTTTCCCAAAGCATCCACTGGAACATAAATTTCATTTTTCACAACGATGGATAAACAGAGCCATAATTTTGCTATCATAAGAGTCATCTGTGGAAATTCTGAAAGAAAGCCCTGCCACGGCCACACCTCCTCAACTACTACTACTCAGCAATCTGAGTGCTCCAATTTAATTGATGACATGATGGAAATCCAACTCAGCAATCCATTGATATTCTCTGTCTTATATGACTCATGATGAACAAAGAATAAATTAATTCCTGTGCTGGAATTACATAGATTATTCCTTGATCATAGACTGATAATTATGTATATTATTTCGACTATCAATATGTATTTTGTATTCATTATGAAACAAGACAAATTATATTCTAATTCTTTTCTTTTATTTTTATCAGCATTTTTTTAACAAAAAGGGAAGCTTTTAGAAAACAAAGAAATAGTTCTCCAAAACGTACAAAGGAATAACTTGTCAATGCAAAAGACACTTGTGACGGCCTGAACTCTCACCCATCAAAGTATTGTCCACTTTAGCCTAATGGCATCACGGTTCTGCCCCGTTGGTGCAACTTCCCAAGACTTCACCCATTTTAGAGTGCTCCGGCACAAGCACACTTAACTTTAGAGTTTCTATCGAAATTCCACTTTTACACTAAAAAGTGTCTTGATGTTTAAGAGTTCAGCTTCATTCTACATAAAAGGTTTCACAATCTTTCCTACTTAAACGCTTGAAATCTTTGTCAGTTTTCTATGCCTGAAATCCTCCACAAGGCAAATAAGACTCTAAGGGTTTCTTATGCAGATTCAGAAGATGGCTCCCATCATGTAGCATTTTGTCCCAACCAAGTTTCAAGTTCTATGATGCAGATGTCAAGCGTTGTGCATTTTGTTCTGCATGCACTTATGCAGACAGCCTAGACATTAAACGAGGAACTGCCCTAATTCTGCCTGAGATCCTCATTAAATGCTAGCTCAGAAAAAGATTCAACTTAGAAAAATTTTCAAGAGAAATCTACTTTCATAAGTGGTGGCAAAGGATTACGAAATCTGGCAAAGTGACTCATAAGAAGCAACCAAGGCAGAACATTCAACTAAAAGTGTATTTCCTAACTCATCGAGAACCTGAAGAACATGTTGCTACTGATGTTGAAGCTAATAAATTTTGAATGATTTTTCATTGAGGTGCCATGTTATTTTTCTGGTGTTGAGTGGATTTATGTACTTTGATTCAAAGGTTGGGTTTAGTTAATGTTATTATGTTTTAGATGTTTGGTGATTGTTCAGTTAAATTATATTACTTCAAATGTTGGATTTATCAAATCTATTTTTTGTTAACACTTAATAAGAATTAAACTTTCCTAAATATTTATGGATAGCTATGTTTAATCTACATTACAAATAGCTTTTGTGAATTTCATAAATTTTGAGGACCAAATTTTCATAAAAAAAATTGTAATACCTGAAAAATAAATAAATAAATAATTTCTTGGATATGTCAGTTCGAACAAAACGTCTTGGCGATTACTTCTTAAGAGACGAACATCTCATTTCAAACCACTTAAATCAGACGAAGGAATCAGAGAAAAAATGGAGAGAGTAGAAACTGGAGAAGGAGAGGTCGCGTACTTGTCTTACTGGAGTTTTAACGACGTTGTGGTAGCCATTGGGTTTGTCTGCGTACGTCGGTGTAGTGGTGCGAAGCCGAAGGAATGTTGTGTGCCAGTTAAAATTAGTTATAAGTCAGCGAATACTCACACTTCAAAACTACAGCAATACAAGTAAAAAGAACAATGTGTATGCCAGTTAAAATTATTTATAAAACAATAATTAACATGCTATTCAAAAAGTCTACATCAACATCATATCAAAATCATTTCATATTTATACAACATTCACAAAAGCACCGTCTAAAATTTTGTATCACTTATGGTATTTCAATATCAATATCATTTTTCATTTACGTGCATAGATACCTTAGTGTTGCCCTACTAGTACCATCAAATGGTGACTTCATCATAATCAATCATGCATATACAAACATCTAATAAAAATATAACTTTCAAATTAAAAAAAATATTCATTTCTCATTTGCATAGCAATTAAATCATTCAATAATGATATGCACATACCATTCCTTCAATATGAACAAAGTTCGCTATAATTCAAAATCATGAATTTACCAGATAACTAACGAAAGTATTAATTAATGCATGCAGTCTAGAAGAAACAACATACCACCATAGTAGAAAAACATGAGTACTCACCATAATAATAAAAGTTTTGTTTGCTCGTCTTATTTCATTCAAATTATCACCTATAAATATAAAATATTCAATTATCGGTTAATTGTAATTTAATTATCAATTCTTGTTGTATTGAACTATTTAATATTTAAATATTTTAAACTTTAAATTTAATTATTGTAATAAAAATTAAAATTAAATAATATTAATTTATACAAAATATATTTAAAATTAAAATTCTAACATTTCTTAAGTATGTGAATCAAGTTCACTTAAGTTTTAACATTTACATAATAAACTCATATATACAGTATATATAATATTTACTTAAATAAATAACATACCCATATTCATGCTCGAGAACCATACACGAGCCCTGTTTTCTCCATCGAGTACGATGATCCTTCCTCAGGCTGCGGCTCGCTCAATTTGAACACTCAATATCTCTTCCTCATGCGACCCAAACAAGCCTCTTAGCCTACAACGCCGCTCTCTTCTCTTTCCTTTTCTGCTCAAATGCTCGGGATCTAGCTTCATCGCGCGCATAAGGTTCTCCTGCAGTCGCCTCCATCTCCTCTGCTTGACATTTTCTGCTCCTCCTCTAGGCTCAATATAGACGTCGTCACCAAACATCGAAGTCGTCCCTGTTCTCCTTGTTGACCTCATTTTTGTGAGGTCTTTCTTTCTTCTTCCTAGAGCCTAGGATCTAGCTCTAGCAGTTTCATATTGACTATCTTAGAAAATCAGCATTGAAACCTGCCCCTTAGAAATTTCAAAACACTTCCTATTTTCCTGTGATGTCTAGCATTTATAGTCTCAAAGCCATCGTCTTATGGACGAGCGGTTAAGGGCTATTGTGTGGAACTCAGGGAGAAGTTCCCAATAGGACCTCAAGCCCTAGGAAAATCTCCTCACGACTTTGTCGTCACACGCACACACCAAATGCACAAAATTCACTAAGTTACACAAGTTAGGACTTCAATTGAGCCTAAGGATGGGTGAAAATGCAAACTTCTTCAAACGACCTCCGATAACAAATTGGACCGCGCCAACACGTTCGGGACACCAATTTTAGTAAAACAGGACACTCATATTGTCATGTTTCCGACACGAGAAAATTTGCGCGCAAATCAATAAATTCGTCAAAACGACTTCCGGTGACACACCTCCGATCTCACATATTTTTAAATCAAAATGTTACTTTCAAAAATCATATTCATATCAAAACTATTTTCATAATTTCATATATTTTTCAAAACCAAAATTAAAACGACCGACAAATTATGACAACTCCGCTGAGGAATGGTTCCTCTCTCCATCTTTAATCAAACGGTTATGTTTTCATACATCGGTGTGTCCATGTCCCTCATGGGTCAGACTACCATTCTTCTGTTGACTTATTGAGTTCATTTCTTCCTTGAGTCAGTACAATCAACTCCTCCTGGATTCCAGGGTCGTCTACTTAACCATTTTTAAGCAGAAAGGTTCAGGAATCCCTAAAGTTTAGTAGGCTGGACCCCTAATAGGTGTGGTGTGTCGAGGTCGGAGTGGGTCCAATGATTTCCTATTTTTGGGTTAGCTCCTACGCCTCATAATCGCTTCACTTCTCTTCTAAAATCTGCTTGTTCTTCTTTTAAGTCACATCAAATTCCTTTTCAACTTTTCTCGACAATGTTGAAATTTCAAAACTCGATATTAAAACAAAACATGAGAAAAGAAAATTTTTCACGAAAACAACACAAATCAAAATCACAAAACTTCAAAGAAATACCCAGTTCACTAGATAATTGTGCTAATTTTAGCTTCTATGTTGAGCTTGCAAGGCCTTGAACGGTTCTTACACTCAACACTCTACAATTGACAGGGTAATGGCGTTATCAAGCTTAACTTTCCTGTTCAACGTACCCACTGATAAGAATGCCCGTCACATTGCTTCCACGATTCAGTTTGGGTCCGGACTTGAAGGATTTGAAGTACTGCTTGGAAAAGAACCTCATGTGATAACAAAAATGACTGCATCAAATGTTCAGGAACCGTCCTCCAGGTTCGACTTGAATGGTGATCGTGATTTTCCTTCCCTTGAGAAGGTGAAAATCAGTTCCACCTTCGCTGCACCAGTTATTCTGTTAGCAAAAGGGAAAGGAATTCTGTATGAAAATGATTCAGTAAATGATCTTGCCCCTCCAAACTATGCATTTGAAATTGGCTCTTCTTCCAAGCCTGCGCCACTGACACGTTCCCAAAGAAGGAACCGCAGGAGGAGGGAGTTGAGGGCTCAGAAAGCGCAAACAACCAAGCTAGCTTCAGCAGAGGCAACTTCTTTACTGGAAGCTGAGCCAATGGATACCTCACCTCACCTCAAGGGGAGCAAGGTTTCATCCTCTGTCTGCTACCAATGGAGTAGAAAGTATTCGTAAAATTGCTGCCAGATTGTCTTCACCACCTCGTCACCAAGGAGAAAAGAGAAAAAAGTCTGAAACACTCGCCCGGATTTCTCATGTTTTCGAAAGAATGGCACGAAAAGATAATTGCTTAGTGCCTGAAATTCTAAGAAGAACGGGATGTGTTGTTTCTGCATCAACGAAAAACAGGATATATAAGGAATATGAATCCACTCGACAAGTTCATAGGCCAGTCGAGAAGCATAAAGAGGAGCCACCACGAATTTCTGTCAAACTCCGACTGGGAGATCGAATAATTACCGATGTCTCTACTTCTAGATTCAATGCTACAAAACAAAAATCAGATAAAATACGATCAGGATCAAGATCATCGCCCTTAGTGCTTATTGTTGCATCTGATCTGCGCCCTAGGGGAGCCACTTCCCTTCGCCATATTGATGTCATCAACGAGACACCTCGTCTCCGGACATCAGTACTTCAAGGGAAGGTTTGGAGACCTAACGGCGCTACTCAGGTGCCATCAGCAAGTGCAAGAAGCTCACACCCCAGGGAAGAGCCCAAGTTCAAGATGGGAGTTGTCACACCAGAATCTAACACAAGTACAAAAGTCCGCTAGGGTCCACCAGTTGATCTTAAAGTTATTAAAGGAAACTCAATTGAAGGAACACTGGAGAAACTTAGACTTGATATTGCAGAGCTCTCGAAGGAGCAACAAAAGAATGATGAAAATGAAGATTTGAGTCTGATGGATAGTATGGAAGAAGAATACGCAGATATTTTCGTTGTTGAAACCCAAAACTCTTTACCATAGCGCGATGCTCTGCAGCCTACAGAGGCGAGCACCCATGATGAATTGCGAAGGGAAATTCAAATACGAGATGAGCAAATGGCTGAGATGGCGAAAAAGTTGGAGGAAACGATGGCTGCCGGCGCAACACTGCAAAGTCAGCCACAATCTTCATTAACTATTTCCCCATAAGTGAATCGAGCAGAGGTTGTGTCTGTTTCAGAAGAAAGAAATGACCCCAGCCTTCTAGCAGAAATAATCCACCAGAAAAGGAACCAGTTCAAATTCTAGTACCAGAAAAGAACATCCAGCAAATAGTGGAAGTACAAGTACAGAAGGCTTTAGCTCAGTCCAAAGGAGGATCATCAGTTTTAAGGGGAAGGTCATACCCAGAGGAGTTCGATTTGATTCAATTTCCAAAGGGATTTGTGTCGTCAACCTTCAAAATATACGATGGAGTTGAAAACCCTCGTCAACATGTTGCACACTTCCAGGCAAGTTGCTGCAACGCGGGGGTAGTGAAGCATGCTCTGCCGACAGTTTGTGAATAGTCTTTCAGGGGTTGTTTTTGATTGGTACGCTGAATTGCCTAATGGCTCAATTAAGACTTTCGCAGAACTAGAAGACTTATTTATCAAGAGGTTTGCTGGAGCTCAGCATCATATCACCATTGGTGATCTTGTGGTCGAGCGACAAAAGCCAAATGAGACTCTAGTTTCTGCGTTGGAGAAATTTAAGCATGAAGTGCGAGCCACAGTTACAAGAAGAACATGCAATTGGAATTTTGTTCAAGAGCATACATAGTTCGATAGCCTTCATGCTTAAAGGATTTACTATTAAAACATTTGAAAAATTATTAAGCAAAGCCGCAAGTCTGCAAAAGGATGTTAAGCAGTTCGGATTCCCAGAGAAAACTAAGAAATCAAAGCAAATGAAGACATTTAAAAAGAAGACTGGGACAGTGTCAACGGTAGATAGGGGTAAGCAGCTGATTCGGCAGAATTACCAACGTTCGCAACATGATCAACGTGTCCAGCCTACTCCATAAAATAGTCAATATTATGGTCAGCGACAATTTCAGCAAAGATCCTATAAAACGAACATGGGACAGGCTCCATCCTTGATAGATAGAATGACAGGGTCTACTCTTTCAAGGATGAGGTCGTGTCCAAGATATTCTGAAATTTAGTAAAAAGAGTCGAGTTTATATTGTCAGAACCTAAGAAGCAAGATGAAGTTGACAAAAAGTATCATCCCACGTATTGCACTTATCACGATGATTGGACATACCATTGAAAACTGTTTCAGCTTCAAAAGTTGGCTGGAAAGGAATTATAAGAATGGAAACATAACAATCCCGAAGGAATATCTGAGAAAACCTGAAAAAGGGTCCATAAATATGATCTCGGTCGATCCGATTGATCCCTACACAACGAATGATGAATGGAGTGTAGTATGGACAAAGTCTTCTAAGAAAATATTAAATCAGATTCAAACTGTGTCCACACAAACCTCCATTCAGATTCCAAAGCCTGCAGAGCCAAAATTGTCAGTCACATCAGAAAAAAAGGAAAAAAAGAAAGAAATCGTCAAAGAAGAAAAGATCGACATCGCAAAGAATAACGTGGGAGCTGCACGATTTCGATTGGTTGTCTCGGATGCAGGGAAGAAATTCCTCGAACCGATAACCTTATATGATTATCTTTTTACTCCTTCGGAAGTTTGCAATGAAAAGATAGTTGATTTTGGCTACGTTTTTACTGTTTCTAGTGATGACGTAACTAACATTCAATTTAATTCGAATTTTGATCCTAATGATGATCCTCAAATCATACGAAGTCCTAAAGAACTCGTCAACATGGCTAATGAAGAGACTAACAATACATGCTACGATAGTGCAGGAAGTGAAACACCCTCCTTCGAATTCGGAGGAAGTCCAACAACAATTGAATTGGAAGCTTCAAATTGAGAGACATTTTTGGAATAATGGGTAGTTGTGGCAAAAGAGAAACCACCAGATCCAATTCAAGAAACGCAAGAAATAACAGAAGTTTATTTAAGAAGAGGAAAATTATTACCCCCAGTAACGGATCCGGGAGTGAAAGAAAAACAAATACTTACCCATAATGAGACAACTCCGCAGTAGAAGAATTACATGCTCAAGAAGAAGTTGGAAGTACGAGTAATAAAGTGGAATACAACGTTCTGGCCCATCTTAGGAAGTTGTCAGTCAAACTAAGCATTTACGATGCTCTGATCCCGTCAAAGGAGATGAGAGAGACATTAATCAAGGCTCTACTTGATCCAGATATTTGCTTAGCTCATTTGACCAGCGACTCCTTGGATGAGGCTTGTTCGTTAAAAGAACAACCCAGTGTGACTTTCACAGATGAAGATTTATTGCTTGAAACTGCCGACCATAACCGACCATTGTATATTTCAGTTAATATTAGAAGATTCACGCTCTCAAGGGTGTTAGTGGATCCAGAAGCGTCAATAAACATAATGAATCTACGAATTTTAGCCTATTTAGATATTGACATCCGTAAGCTCTCCACCGATAAAATGACGCTGAGAGGATTCAACCAGAAGGGAGAGAGAGTTATTGGATCCATAACACTATCTATGAGAATTGGTAATCTGGTAACACCGCGAAGTTCCATATCATTGATTCAGAAACTTCTTTCAATGTCCTGTTGGGTCGACCTTGGAATCATGAATATAAGATGGTCCCTTCGTCATTGCACCAGCTCATAAAGTATTTTGAAGAAGGACAAAAGCGGTGCATAAAAGGGGACTTGCAGCCATTTTCAGCGCATGAGATCGGAATTCATGAAGATGCTGCTTACTACGCTCCCGTAAAGAAGACAGTTTTCTCTATAAATGTCGTGCCAAATAAAGGTGAAGAACTAAAAATACTAGAAGAGCCGAATAGTTGGGTTCTTCCACCATTTCTCCAAAACAAGAAGATGAAAACTCTTTTAGTCATCGCATCCGAGATCAAGGCCGGGGACGAGGACGAGGACGAGGAAAAGTTGGGAGGGTTATTGAAGAATGGAATCCGACTATCAATATTGAGTTGGAAGAAAGTTCAGAAGAAGAAGAGACCGAAAAGAATGCAATGGTGATACGCCAGAAGATGCCACGTTTGAGATTTATTTGGAAAAATAAGATGAAAAAGATGAATATAAGCCAATGTATGATAGAATTAACCACTACGTGCAGACCATGACTTTAACACCTATTAATTCTCATAAAATTGAGGGTTTGGAGGTCAAGGAAGTGCGTGGTGGAGGATTAAAACCAATAAAGTTCTATCGTGGTTATTCTACTTCTGATCCTAAAACTGATGTAAATTTGAAAGATCTTTCAAATGAATTAATGGAATTACCTTTTGATTACTACTCTCCGTGTGTTAAAGAGCTTGCTCAACGTGGTTTAGTACCAAAAATTGTCAAAAGACAGGTTGCAACTCTTCGAGGAATTATGGGAAACTAAAAATCGAGATTCTAAATCAAAAGAAGACCTTGGTTTCGGCACGGTAGGGCCGGTCAGTGATACATAATTTTGCTTGGTTGGTACTAATAATCCCAATGAATGTTGCTTTGAAGAAGAAGATGATCCTGAGGAATCTAGAATAGAAGATGCCCCTCCAGAATTTGAAGAAGAAATTAAGTTGACTGTTGATGAATTAAGAGAAATAAAACTAGGTTCAGAGGAAGATCCTAGACCTACCTTCATAAGTTCTTTGCTCAGTGATGAAGAATCCACAGATCTAATTAAGTTGTTGGCAGAATTCAAGGATTGTTTTGCTTGAAGCTATGATGAGATGTCAGGTCTAGCACCAAAGTTTGCAATTCATAAACTCGGAATATACCCCTTTATGGCTCCAGTAAAACAAGCTTCAGGAGGATACGCCTTGAAATTGAGCAGCAGGTCACCGCTGAGGTTAAGAAATTAATAGAAGCTAACTTTGTACGAGAAGAACAATATTCAACATGATTAACCAATATAGTGTCAATCAGAAAGAAAAATGGTCAAATCCGTATCTGCGTAGATTTCAAAGACTTAAATAAAGTATGCCCAAATGATGAGTTCTCGTTACCAATTCCAGAGCTAATGGTAGACATTGCATCATCACATGCAATTTTCTCATTTATGGATAGATCATCCGGATATAATCAAATCAAGATGGCACCGGAAGATGCAACATTTACAGCTTTCAGAACTCCAATTGGGATTTACTGTTATACTGTAATGTCATTCAGATTGAAGAACGTCAGAGCAACTTACCAGCGAGCCATGACGAGATTTTTTGACGACCTCATTCACAATCAAGTTGAATGATATGTAGAAGATTTGGTCATTAAAAGTAAACAAAAGAATGATCATTTGTATGATTTGAGGATTGTCTTCGAGCGATTGCGACGATTTAATCTCAAGATGAATCCCCTAAAGTGCGTTTTTTGTGTCATTTCTGGGAAATTCCTTGGATTTGTTGTCCGTCATCGGGGGATCGAAATCGACCCATAAAAGATTAAAACGATATTCCAAATGTCACCCCATACGAGTTTAAAGCAGTTACGATCTTTTCAAAGAAAATTGGCATATTTAAGACGTTTTATTTCTAATATGTCAGGAAGGTGTAAACCATTTTCGGCACAAGTAAAAAAAGACGCTAAATATGTCTGGGATGATAAGTGTCAAAGGGGTTTTAAAGAAATTAAGCAATATAATGACGCCACCTGTGTTGGCAGCCCCGATTTCGGGTAGACCTTTGATACTTTATACTGCGACTTTGGACGACTCTCTTGGTGCCCAGTTAGCACAGGTTAATGATGAAGGTAAAGAAAATGTCCTCTACTACCTGAGTCGTCTGATTCCGACGAAAGTAAAGTATTCACCCATCGAGAAGCATTGTCTAGCTTCAATCTTCGCCACTCAAAAGCTTAGGTATTACATGCTTGTTCATCAAATCCACCTGATTTCAAGGGTTAATCCATTGCAATACTTAATGACTTGGCCAACACTATCTGGAAGGTTAGCAAGATGTCCAATAATTCTGTTGCAATTCGACATAACCTTTGTACCTCTTTGCGTCGTTAATGGACAAATTTTAGCAGATTTTCTCGCAGCGCACCCGTTGCCAGCCGATTCACCTCTCAACGATGATTTACCAGACGAGCAAATATGAGTATACAACCTGTCAATTCTCAAAGTTCGAAAATTTGCTTTGATGGAGCTTTGTCATCGCAAAGGGATAAAGATTCAGGGACAGTGATACCAGACAAAGCAGAAGTTGGCCGGATATTCATAACACCAGATCGAGGGTTGCTCAGATACTCCTACCATTTGACAGAGCCTTGTACGAATAATGAGGTCGAATATGAGGCTTTAATCACCGGATTGGAGTTAGCAATTTCAATGGGAATAGCGGACATCGAGATATTTGGTGATTCACAACTCATTATCTAGCAAGTGGTCGGGTAATACAAGATTCTTAAGCCAAAATTGGAATAGTGATTTAATTATACAATGAAATTGTTGAAGCAAATCCTCAATGTAACAATATACCAGATACCAAGAAGAGATAACGCTCATGCAGACGCTTTAGCAAAACTCGCGAAAGAGTTAGCATGCCCACCAGAAAATTCAATTGATATCACTGTGAAAGGACGACAAATATTTTCTAAAATCGACATGGATATTCTACAGAAGCTTGAAGTGGAAGAGACAGTGGCTGCAGTTGCAGAAGATGCTAATGATTGTCGTGGGCCGTTCATCAAACATTTGAAGTCCGGGAGATTGCCAGAAGATAAGTAAATGGCTCATCAGATCAAGAAGAGAGCATTGTCATACGCCTTAGTGGACGATGTTTTATATAGATCCCTCAATCAAAACTGGTTGAGGTGCCTAAGCAGTCTGGAAGCGCAAAAGATCGTCAAGGAGGTACATGCAGGACAGTCTGGTGTTCATCAGTCAGGCCCGAAAATGAAAATGAAAATCAAATAAATGGGTTACTTGTCAGATAAAAGATTGTCATACTAGCCTACGATGATCACAGACTGCATGAAAGTTGTCAGAAGTTGCCACCAGTGTCAAATACACGGAGCAGTCTTGCATCAACCTCCGAATGTGCTACACCCTACAGTTGCGTCATGGTCATTCGAGTGTTGGGGCACATATATAGTGGGTCTGATAGACCCTCCGTCGTCAAAAGGGCACCGTTTTATTCTCGCTGCAATAGATTATTTCTCAAAATGAGCAAAAGCAGTACCGTTAAGAGAAGTCACAGCGCATCACGTTCTTCAATTTTTCAAGACTCACAGTGTACCACTTCGGTGTTCCACGAAGGGTAATCTCGGATAATGGTTCTAGCATTCAAAAGTACAAAAATAAAAAATTTTGTCAAGCGGCACGGAATAGATTTGAGATATTCTACCATCTACTACCCTAGAGCAAATGGATTGGCAGAAGTTTTTAACAAAACTCTCGTGCAGATTCTGAAAAAGACATTGAATGAAAATAAAAGAAGATGGCATGAGCAGTTATTAGAAGCTTTATGAGCATACAGGACGACTGTCAGAACTCCAACTCAGACCACGTCATATGCACTTGTGTACGGGTCCGAGGCCGTCCTTCCCTTAGAAGTTCAATTACCTTCTCTCAGAATTGCAGTAGCCAACAAAATTACAACAGAGGAAAATGCTAGACTCCCATTGGAAGAGTTGGAAGCCCTCAAGGAAGACCGTCTGGCAGCACAGTAGAATTTGGAACTCTACCAAGCCAGAATGATTTATGCCCACGATAAACCGGTCCGCCCTAAAATGTTCAATATTGGTGATTTAGTCATGGTTCTCAGGAGGCATATTCTTACACACCATAAGATAGGGGAAAAATTTGAACCAACTTGGGAAAGACCGTACGTGGTTGAAAAGATTAATCTGGAGGGTCATACCAGTTAGTAGATTGTCAGGGCGAAAAACCTATGTTCCCAATTAATGGAAGCTACTTGAAAAAGTATTACGCATCGTGACGTTTCAGGGGGACCCAGTGGCAGGTCCTATGATACGCCAATGCGATAACTTTTAGTGACTGAATCCAAGAACATTGTCATGAAATTAACAAAACGAAATAAATTCCTATAAATAATAATAGTTTTCTTTGTTTTTCTCAAATTTAAAGATGTCATAAATAAGAATAAAACATGAACAACCTAAAGAAAAATCACATATCTAAATAATAATTAGTCATTGTTTCTGTTCATTTGATTATCAACGTGTTGACATTTCTCCCGTCTTTTGCAGAGAAATGTCGAACGGAAGACTGATTTTCTCTTTTAAGAATGACATAAATCTCGCATTAAATAAGGAAGAGGTGGCACAGGGAGCCATCATTGATTTCGACTTGGACTTTGAGCAAGTCAAGTTGGAATATGAGGAGCCTATGCTAAGTGTGGTCAGCTCAAAAAAAGTGGAAGGTATAAAGCTAGTACTCAGATTTAAAGTAAGAAAAGTGACACCACTGAAAAGAAAAGAAAGCATGAAAATGGAGAAGAAGCTTGGGGAAATGATGATCCGTCGGGAAGAGTTTGGCAGATGCGGTCGATAATTTTAACAGCAGAAGGAGAGCTCATCAGTGCTCCAGTGAATCAAACTCCAACAAACCTGCCGAGAAAAGTACAGTTGACCTGCTCCCAACGCAGGATTGTCAGTCGAAAAAAACGCAGAACACTCGAACAATTAGTAAAAGACAAGCTGATGAGGCAACTTCGAAGCATGTTCTAGTTTCTCAAAATAAAGGGAAATGCCTGTGCAAATAATCGAGGATGTTCCCCTTCAAGCTGCAGCAGAAAAGCAAGTTCAACCAAGTCCAGCTATGGAGACTATTTTGCCAGAATATTCCCTGGCTGGTTTTCATGAAGCATATGTGGAATATGATGCTCCTCGGGAGGAGTGTCATAATCCCGACGATTCAAAGAAGGTAAGAGCATCCAGATGTAGAGCCATACATCCCGCAGTACGTTCAACCCAAGATATTGCAAATAATTTCTGAAGAGGAACTGACAATGTTCCAGAAAATACGAAAGCAGAATTTTGAATATTTTGAAAAAATACGATGTAGATATGTCAACATATTGGAAGGATTAGAGTTGCATACAGACGTCTTTTCCGAAAATGAATAAAAGAGGATGGTAAAATACATTTTTGATCTCAGGGAAAGAAGCCGAGAAGGCCTGTTGAGGAAAAAGACTTATTCGCAGCCCCGAAAGTGGATGAAGGGCAAGGGCAGGATCACGATCTAATATGGATCAATATGGATGTTGCTATAATTATGCGCATGACAAAGAAGGGAATCCCCCAGGGATTTTTTGACATGATAAAGTAGATCCATTACCACCGCTTATGAAAAGAATGATAAAAAGGATCGTAGAATGACGTGTTTTACCAGCAGATAGTGTATCAAACAGCTGTATAATCAATATTTATGAAGAAGGAGATTATATACCACCCCACATTGATAATCACGATTTCGTGAGGCCCTTCTGTACCGTCTCTCGTCAGCGAATGAAATATAATGTTCGGGAAAGAGATACGGGTGGTTGGTCCAGTTGAATTTCGTGGATTAGTGGAGATTCCTCTTCCTGTTGACTCAGTCCTGGTTCTCAAAGGAACGGAGCAGATTTGGTGAAGCATTGTGTGTCAGGAGTTCCGCAAAGAAGAATATCAATTACTTTCAGAAAAATGGATCACAATAAAGTGTCGTTTGGATATCAGCCTGATCCAAAGCTTGAAGGAATTCGACTCTTAGAATTATGAGACAAACACGCCTCTAAGCGTATGTGAGGGGGACTTTTGTTCTGGAACAAACCTTTGGAGGAAGGGCAGGTGTTTACATAATTCCAAGAGGTCAGAATAATGGGTATGGCGTTAAAAAGTCTACATTTTGTTTCAATCAAGACCATTCTACAATTGGATTGTATCTCAATGTATCAAATTTTGGAGAATCAATGAAATCTACTTTTACCATATCATGTGATTGGTTTAAGGCTGTCAAATTAGAAGTTAATTCAGTCCTGCAATGAACAGGGAACGATGCAAAATAAAATAAAGAAAACCTCTAAAATAAATAAATTTGAATAAAGAATATATATATATATATATATAAATTATAATAAGTTAACATGATATTGAAATCCCTTTTTGACATAAACCCCTTGTTGGTGGCCCCTTTCTGGCGTAAACCCCTTGTTGGTGGCCCTTTTCCGGCGTAAACCCCTTGTTGACGGCCCTTTTCTGGCGCGTAAACCCCTTGTTGGTGGCTCTTTTCTGGCATAAACCCCTCGTTGGTGGCATTTTTTCTGGCGTAAATCCCTTATTGGTGGCTCATTTTCCGGCATAAACCCCCTGTTGGTGGCCCTTTTCAGGCGTAACCCTTGTTAGCGGCCCCTTTCTGGCGTAAATACCTTGTTGGTGGCACTTTATTGGCATAAATCCCATGTTGGTGGACCCATACTTCTTTTCTTAAAAAACGAATCTCTTCAAACAAGTGACGTTGGCAAAACAATCGAACATTGCAATCATGTGGCGAAACAATCAGCACACCACACCTATTGGAGGTCCATTTGTTGACCTCATTTTGTGAGGTCTTTCCTTCTTTTTCCTAGAGCCTAGGATCTAGCTCTAGGAGTTTCTTATTGACTATCTTAGAAAATCAGCATTGAAACCTGGTCCCTTAAAAATTCAAAAATACTTCTTATTTTCCTGTGATGTCTAGCATTTATGGTCTCAAAACCATCGTCTTATGGACGAGCGGTTAAGGGCTATTGTGTGGAGACTCAGGGAGAAATTCCCAATAGAACCTCAAGCCCTAAAAAAGCTCCTCACAACTTTATCATCACACACACACCAAATGCACAAAATTCACTAAGTTACATAAGTTAGTACTTCAATTGAGTCTAAGAATGGGTGAAAATGCAAACTTCTCCAAACGACCTCCGATGACAAATTGGACTGCGCCAACACGTCTGGGACACCAATTTTAGTAGAAAGGACACCAATTTTAGTAGAAAAAGACACTCATATTGTCATGTTTCCGACATGAGAAAATTTGCACGCAAATCAACGAATTCGTCAAAACGACTTTCGGTGGCAAAACGGATCGCAACAGCGCGTCTAGAAAGTCAGAATTACCCAAAATAGACACTAATTTTGTTATGTTTTGACGCACGACTAAAAAGTACGAATTAAATTTTATTTTTTAAGAAATATTAAATTATTTTTATATTTTATCACTTATATTATTAAAATTATAACCCTAATCCCAATTTTACCATTTCACTCGCACGCCTAAACCTTCGTTCAAGCCATCTTAGGGCTCGATCTTGTGGCTCGTCCCGCTCCCTCTCGCCCGTGCCCTAGCTTCCACGGTGGACCCACGCGGCATTTCTCTACTGCCGATTACGCTCAATGCTCGTCTCTTCGAGCTCCGCTCGACCGAGTGATCTGCCAACTACGAAGTTCCACCTGGTCGGCCCTTCTCCTTCTCTAGGCTTTTACTTCTTCTTTATTGTGACGTTTCAATCCTTGTTGTTCTATTCGGCAGTGAGGTGGTGGTAGATGACTGTTTCCCCCTCTCTTCTCTATCTATAAAAGAGTTTCATAAAACTTTGTTTTAGGTTGTTAAAAATTTTTGGAGAGAAAGGAGAGATTGTGTTTTGCTGTGGGAGGCTTTTAGGGAAGAAAACTCTTCTAAAATTTTCTCAAAATCTAGTTTTCGTGCGCTTGGGGTGTGGAGCGTTCGTGGAGAGCTGTTTACTTGGCCGAAAATCCTCTCTAAGCTATATTTTCCTGGTGCTTATGGCGTGGAGCATTTCTGGTTGCCGTTTCTTGAAATCTTTAAAAGAAATATTTCTCTTGGAGTGGTTTTTCCTGGAGTTATCTTTCAATTTTATTTTAAATAAGCTGAAAATAAGTATTCTTCTCCTTTTCTCTATTCTATTTTAGCAAAGACTGCATGTTGAGGCATCTCTATCCTCTTGCGAAAGTTAATGGAGGAATGGCTTAGTTTATTTTGAAGTCGAGATATTGATACATGCTGGAAATTATTTTTTTCATAAGTTGGAAAATCATGTTTGGGACTCATTTCTTGCTCTTCTTGCTACCCCTTGTTAGAATACATGCTCGAAATTATTTTTATAAGTTGGAAAATCATGTTTTGGACTCATTTATTGCTTCTCTTGCTGCCCCTTGTTAGAATACATGCTGAAAAATATTTTTTATGAACTGAAAAATTTGTTGGCCTTAAGGATGTATGCACACTTATATGTTTCCTATTACTTGTTACTATTTGAAACATATTATAAATACATATTTTAAAATATGAGATTTCAATAGAGTTGATTTTGATAGCTCTGTTTTGGCCCATTTGTTGGGCTCGGGTTTGGTTCTTTTGGGATTGGATTTTTGCTGAAAAAATATTCTCTGATTTTCTATTCTTGTTGAGATCGGTTTTTTGATCTTTTGGAATGAGTAAATGCTGGAAATTGTTGTGACCTATTGCTGAGATTCAGTTTTGCCCTTATGCTGGGCTCAGTTTTGCCTCTCTACTGGGTTCGGTTCTCCCCTGTGTTGGGTGGGTTTTGCCCTGTGCTGGGTTGGTTTTGCCCTTTCTGCTGAGTTAGGTTTTCCCTTGTGTTGGGCTCTGTTTGCCCCTTCTTTGGGCTCGGTTTTGGTTCTTCTGAAATACATAAATGCTGGAAATATTTTCTTTGTTTGTTCTCCCATCTGGTTGAGCTCGTTTTGTTCCTATGTTGGGCTTGGTTTGCCCCTGGACTGGGACTGGGACTGGGTTTTGCCCTATGCTGGGCTCGGCTTGGGCTCCTTTCTGGTGTTTTATGTTGGCTGGAATCCTTTATATGTTTGGACCATTTTCTGAGCTCGATTTACACTGAGCTCGATTTACACCTCGATTTACACTATGCTGGGCTCGGTTTGGGCTCCTTTCTGGTGTTTTATGTTGGCTGGAATACTTTATATGTTTGGACCTTTCTTTGAGCTTGGTTTACCACTTTAATGGGCTCGGTTTGAGCTTCTTTTGGTATTATATGATGGCTGAAATCTCTTACTGCTTAGGACTGTTCCTTGGATTTGGTTTAACACTTTTGTTGAGCATGGCTTGTTTGGAGCCTCCTCTTTAATGCTCCCCTTAAGATATGTTATTAGTAATCAAGTTTGTCATCCTAAAAGTCATGAATTTCAATATCTATCTCTATGCGGGAATATTTAGTTTGAGCATTGTTAGGAAGGTGGGTTCGGTCCTAGTGGTTTAAGATAGTTTGTCCATTCACTCTCTTATGTATGTCAAATACAATACAATGGTAGTATTTATGGTGGTTTCTTTTTATGGTGGTTTCTTTTTCCTGCTCCTGCTTTAGCCTTGAAAGTTACTTGGCGCTGCTACCTTTGGGGTGTTCTTTCTGACTCTTACCCGTGGATCTATGCTGCCTTTAGGGGTTTTCTTATTGGCCTATGCTGTGGTGGCTTTCCCTTTGCTCCCCTTTACCCGTGAGCCTTCCTGCAGCATTTCTTTGGTGTTGTGACATGGTTCATGCTTGTTTGTTTTTTTTCTTTTTGCTGCCTCCCTCCTCGCCTTACCCGTGAGTTGCTCTAAGCTGTTTGGTGGTGGCTTTTGCGATCATTTTTGTCCCTTTTATGGGCCTTACTCGAGAGCATATATTTGATTTCTTTTTTGTAATGTTGGATGTAGATCTCATTGTACACTTTTGATGAAGGATGGAAGTAAATTATTTTGGAAGATTAGAGAGTTATTTCTTCTATTGGTTAATGTTCCTTCTTTTGTGAAATATAAAGGGCTTGTACAAATTTCATTTGGAGGAAACATAAGGTCGATGCAAGTTGAATATATGAAGGGTTCGGAAATTCATAAAATTGTCATTTGGAAAGGATATTCTTCTTGAGTTGATCCATTTATGAAATGTGAGAAAATGATATCCTTCTAGGATTGATTCAAGGATCTTGGGCTCTCTTTTGAGGATTGTTTCACCCTTTTTGTCTTTCAATCTTTTGGATGAATCAATTCCTCCTCTCTCATCCCCATTTTTATTCTTTTTTTTTCTTGCTTCTTGGTTCGGTTTTCTGTGTTTATATCTGACACATAAGTGTTCATGTATAGTTTTTTGCTATGTGTGAAACCATCAAGCAAAGTCGCAAGTAGATCGGTTTTGTTTTGGGGCGTAGGGTGATTATGACAAAGGCACGTCAATGATAGAGCATAATGATATCTCATCCTACAACACCAGGACTTAATCCTGGGGCCTGATGAACTGTAGGATGAAAGTATCATTCACCACATAAAACTAGATGGAGACCTGCACCTTCTTAGGTTGTTGGTAGTCATATGTCCGATGACATGATCGACTTGTGGACAACTATACCTTTTAAAATTGATAAAATAAATTGATAATAACAAATACAATATTTATAAAAATATTTACATTTACAAAATTTAAAAAAAACAACTTTTCTTCTGTATACTTGAAATATGTGTATGCTAAAGCTTAAATTTTAAAATATGTTATATTTGGGTTGTCCACTTGTTGATTACCGATCATGGGCTAAGGAGTACCCTCCTAAGTTAGGTTCAGTAGGATATCCTTCTAATGGAGTGGCGGGTTTTATACATCCGGGTGACCGAGTAGCCTTCGACAACCCTCGAGTACAAATATATATATTTGAGCCTAAGCCCTAATCCGAGTGCTTGCGGTCCCTTCTATTCGGACTTTTTTGTATGTTTTTCTTGAAATTTTGGACAAAACACTCATAGTCTCTTTTCTCCGGGATTCTCCCGAGGTTTTGACAGTGTTATTTAAATTATTACTCATCAATTTTCTCAAATTTTCCATCGGGGATTATTTGTCAATTTTCTCGAATTTTCTAGACAATGTTTCTTTCGCTTATACAGTGAATACTAGTTAGCTTAAAGGAGCAGACCTCTTAAATACACATGTGTGATTTACATTACAACATTTTATAATATGCATGTTATACTGTTTTCCTAATCTGCTATAATGTCTTCTTAGTTTGTTGTACTTTTCTCCTAGCATGCTATACTGTTATTTCTCTTTACTGTACATTATATTTGTTCTTTTCTTTTATACTGCATGCTTTGTTACTTTGATGCACATTATACCTTAATTTAGGAGAATCTAATGGTTATATATAGGATTAATAACAGACCCGGAGGGGCTACGCCGAAGAGCTTGGAGCAAATAATGTGGCACGACGAGGACATTCAGAAGTGCAACTTAAGATTGATTAGCAACACTAAAACAATTTCACATCTCCTATCACTTTTTTAGTTTAAATAACAACCCAAAACATCACCTTTAGGCTTTTGCACAACCTTATTGTGCAATTATAAGTCATAACACCTTTATGATTCTGAGGTTATTGTACGGTACGGTGTAAATCCTCCTATCTTTTTAGGCTATTTGCATGATTAGATATTATGCGAGTATAAGTCCTAAATTTTAAATAAATTACAGGATTAAATATTAAATAAGATCATTTCAAAGACATAAAACTAAACAATAGGACAGTTGGGAAGTCACCGAGATTTTTCTTGGATCTGTGATATCCTCTACTTTTCATTCCTTTAAATTCATTAAAATAATCGTCCCTATTTTGAGCAACTCCCACTTGATCTTCCCATGTCCAATCTTGGAAACCTAAACTTTGAAATCTTGAACGCAAAACCACTGATCTTAATCGAGAGGTTTTCTTAAATGAACTCAATCATTTAAGATGTAATTAACTATAGGGGTTTGCCTCTATAGGGAACTTAGAACTCAGGTAAATTAAACTCTATCTAATTTTTATATTACGTAGGGGAACTTGTTGGTCTCATATAAAATATTTCGCAGACCAAACGGATATCACAAATTCTTTAGTTTAGGTGATTGAACCTACTACAAATGATATATTTATTCTACGGAATAAGTGTATTATTTGTGATACAGTGCTTAGTCAACCAAACTATTCAAAATGTGGACTCGTTTGGTCTCACCTATTTTTAAATCAAAATGTTACTTTCAAAAATCATATTCATATCAAAACTATGTTCATATTTTCATATATTTTTCAAAACCAAAATTAAAACGACCGACACTCCTCTGTGATAATCCTCCCTCTCTTCTTCTTCTTCGTTGGTAGACTAAGGCATGGGTTCCTTCACTGCTCCCACCTTCTTCGCTTCTCTTCGCACCGGACCGCAAGAAGCTCAACAGAACTCCTTCGCCTTCCCCTTTGACTCGACTCCCAAGTAAGTCGTCTATCATGATTTATAAGCGAACTTCACCTATTCAGCTTCCCGATCCTTTTGCTTCACCTCCCCCCTCTTTGGCTTCCCGACTCATTTCCTTTCTCATGACTCCTCGATTCTTCTCCTGAGGTGAATGAAACGGAATGTCACATGTAACCTTTAATTGCTATTAAAAAGTATATAAAAAATTATAGGCCGAAAAAATTTTTCAAATTTGGAGAAGAAAAAAATTTACGACATTAATATGGTAAGTGTTTAAGTCTTTTAAATTATATAATTTATTTTAATTAAATATGTTACGGGTTAATATTAAATTTTACAAACTAATAACAATGATTAATTTTAGCAAGCAATCAAATTAAAAGCTTGGGAGGGATTGAGATCGACTTTTGTGTAATAGAGGAAGAGGTTAAGTGAGAAATCATACATAGAAAAATATGTGGTTCTAAAAATAAGAAGACTTGACAAGAGTAAAGAAAGATTAGGGTTTTATTGCCAATGATATTTTATTTAATTTAATGTTCTTTAATATTAGTATTAATTTCAATGATTAAACTTAAATAAGAAGATTGAAATCTTAATTAAAATGATATAAAAAGAAAATCATTAATAATTAATAATTAATTAAAGCATAACTAAGTAATTTGATAAAATTTATAGCATGAAAATTTTTATATATTAAATACGTTAACTTGAAGGATGCAAAAAAGCTTTTAAGTTATAGTGATGTTTCTTGTTTTTAAATACATTCATGTTAACAATTTTTATTTATTATTTACTATGTTTTATATCAATGAAATTAAACTCCTAGAAATACGTCAAATTCTCACATGACCTTAAATTCTTGTAGAGAGATATCTAGTATATTATTACACGATCTTTAGAAGTATGTATGTTAAAAGTCCTACATAAATCTATTGCATAATAGTTTATTTACGAAATTATTAGATTATTGCACGTCATTTTGATTCCAATAAAAATGCATTTATTCATTAGTAGATGAATGGAAGCGTCTCATAACAAAATAATACATCCTAATGAAAATAGTGTGTGTGTGTGCACTCGCCCATGTGTGTGTGTGCGCGTGCGCGTGCGTGTTAAGAGGATTTCACTTCATTATGGTATTGGATGAGACGTCAATATACCCACGCACGTAGATGTCTTCTTGCCATTTCAGACAATTGTGAAACTTAGACCACTAACTGCTATGCCGACTGTAGAGTATCGACCAAGAATGAGTAGGCATCCTCCCGCCTCATACAATTTGATATTTAGATCATTAATCGTTGTGCCGAATCGATCAGGGCGGGATTGCATATTTCCATCTCAAACAATCGTGTAATTTAGATCATGATCCGCTGCGTCGATGGGATAATATCAGTCGGGGGTAAGTTAGATTATGTTTTGACAGTGCTCATAAGATGGATGTGAAAGTTAAAGAGTATAAAATAAAAGTAAAATTAACTACTAAACTTGAAAAGTAAGGATAAAGTTAATATATATCGAAGTTTAAGTTATTTTCATTGAGTAAATGTTATGGACACGTACAGAAGATTATCATAAGATTTTTATAGTGAATATGAAAGACTAACACGCATATTACTTTCTTTTCCTTGAATTACTGTAGTCTATAAGTGTGATTGCTACAGTTGATTATCCTAGACAACTATTATGTTGTTTCAATAATTTTTTTCAGACTTTATGTTTATGAATAAAATGAATAATAAAAGAGCTAACGTGTACAGGTGGCAAGATCAACATCTAGAAAGAAAACTTTTATTGTTAATTAAAGTATTTTAGTTTTCATTAATATTTGGATATTAAATTATTAATGACAGAAAAAGAATAATTGAAAACTTAATTTCACCATCCGACCGTCTATTCCCTCCTAAATTAATTCAAAGCCCCGTACTAGATCAAGACAGCATATATATTGGATCCAAAGAGCTATTAGTGGAGAAAAATGAGAAAACATTGCACATTAAGTCAATATGTTGAACGAGAAGTGGCATATGAAAAGAAAATGCTAGATAATCAAACAATAAGAACAAAATTTGAAAAAGAACATCTTGTATATGATATAGTTAATTAATGAGATAGAATACTTCTAGTTATCAGTTTATACTAATGAAATTGATGATTTGTATAACTTACCTTATAGAGCCACCTATTTGACGGAGAGAGGACTGTGGAACACGTCTCGAGCTCTGAATCCATGGATGCTGAAGCAAAGATCTTGCATCTGGTCTTTGCATTGCATCCTAAAATATTATTGCCAGTAAGCATAGTGACTTGATAGACCCCGACGTAGTGCAGAATTGGCGCTTCTTGATAACAAAGGGGAAAATTAATTTATTAAATTTCTAATTTTTCTCACCTTTTTGAAGCATTGGCGAAGAAAATCAGTAAGGTCAGCAGATAAGCCCTCAGGTATAGGAGGATGGGGATCCTAAGAATAACAAAGTATTATTACTAGTTAGAAAATATTTTAGCAGAAAGAGAGAGAGCTCTATCAGTAAAAAAAATTTATTCAAAGAAACTAAACAAGAAATTAATGACAGCAACAAATGATTTATGGAAGATGCTTACATACTGTACACTGCCTTATAACAACTGCTAAACATTTTGGCAGCCTTGTGAGTAGTCGTGCATTTTTAAATATCAAGCCTCACTACCAAAATCCAAAATCAACCTAAGCTATCCTCCTCTTTACGAGCTAACTTAGGCAGTTAGACTACTTTTGACGTCAAATATAACCAAGCAAGATAAATGTTCAAATCCTTTAAAAATGTTGCTGAACTAATGCTTTCAAAGTGAAATGTGCAAAGCAAAGCAAAGCGCAATAGCATAATTTCGGTAAAAAGAGTGGTGGTATACTTAACTGAATTTGTTCCAATCATAGTTACTTGTACCAAAATTTAAATAAACTTTATTATATTCTATCAATCTTAAGCGCATAAATAAAAAGTTACATTATTATGCAAAATTAAGTAAAATAATGATAATATTAAGACAATTTATTAGATAATACTGAGGATATATATATATATATATA
>NW_018164651.1:86714-132774 GCF_001263595.1 Phalaenopsis equestris
AGATATATATATATATATATATATATATATATATATATTAGTTTAAAAAAAGCAATTGAGTGTTTAAACTTAGCAGCGAAAAAAGTCAATCCTCCAATAAAATATAGGCTAAATTTTAAATACTTCACAGATCAATATGAAATTATCGAAATGAATAAATTAAAAAGATATACTTCAAAATATCTTTTTAATTTACATTTGAAAAACTATTGGCAGTTGTACAGCGATAAAGATAATTCTTTCTTTTTTTAGGGACAAGCTGGGCCATAGTCGTCATCATAGAAAATACAGTAAAGCAATAAAACATATATAAAACATGCACAAAAATCAATTAAGACAAATAAAGAAGAAACAATATCATAAACCATAACCGGAACAAAAGAATTTATAATGTAAGAGAACCAAGGAAATCATAAAAGCTTAAGAAAAAAGCAGTTATATTCTAAAAAAACTTGTATAAATGAAGCATGAACTTGGACAAATTTTTACTTCAGAAAGAAGTGTGGCCTTGGTGGCTTCAGGTGTGCTTTAGGTATGCCCAGTGATTTTGAGAAAAAACAATGTGCTTGTGCGATTCATATAGCATCGCTCCAAGAGCATGACTTCATTGAACTTTTAACAAAACAACTTAAAAATGAATTCATAAAAAAAAAATTCTTCTAGGCTACATAAAATCAACTTATCATAAAGAACTAAATATAACATAACATGCATGCATGATAATAATCATCATAATCATTACTTCATACCAGCTATTTAGAGTTGGCTTAATTATGCCTCATTCCCCATTCATTCATGGATTCCCTGAAGTATTAACCCTACTCAATGCAAATCATTTTGAAGAAGTTCTATCCATGTTCTATTAGATTCCTTTTTAATACATACTCTTCTAATAAATACAGTTATACCCTTTACTGTACACGTCCAAATCATCAAAGTCAATTATCAATTATTTTATCTTCAATGAATGTTACTACAAAAAATCATCTAGTATAATTATTCACTAGTTTATCATTCCCAGTTTTCCAAGCACCACTTTTAACATTCTCAAATTTTTCATGCTCAATTTAAACATCAATAACTTTTTATTGTCACTACTTGGATCCAGACAATGTCGTGGACCTAATTGAGTCTTTAATAAAAATTACCTTTCAAATCTCTAAAACATTCTCTTATTGAACAGCACCTCACGCACTTCTCCATTTTAACTACTCAACCTTAACTCAAGAAGTTCTATCCAAATCATATTTTTATTTTTCTTATATAATAAATACAAGATACCTAAACTAATTATCACTTTATTTTCTAACAATATTGATTGATGATTGTTAATATCACAACTTCTAAATAACAAGTTGTGGGTTTTTTTTTCCTAATAATTATAAAAGTCCTCTATTTCTAAAGCTTTTCTCCATTATTCCAATTTTTAAACTTATGTCAGGTGTATTCCTCGCCAATTATAACTATATCTCCAAAAAACATACATTCTTTCTTAATGGCAATCCTTAATATAGTTCCATTATAATTGAAAAATTATGGGTCACTTAAAATATTACTCGATGCTCTGCATACATATCCTTCAATTGGAGATGCAGAAAAGTCTTGGCAAACTCCAGAGGGAATGCAAACAACAAAGAGAGGCAGATAGCTGGAGTATTGGCGTCGATAATTGCAGTTGCAACTCAAGAGGAATTAGTCATTAATTGCAAGCATATGGAAAGGTTGCAATGTAGAATGGAGGTCAGACTAAACAAGAAAGAAGGCCACAAATTCAAGGCTAATGGGTGAAAAATTTGCAGGCAAGAAAATTAGAGGCACAAGAATTCAAGGAATCCTTACGAAATACTTTTAATTGTAAAATTACTCTTTCTAAACATGTATAAGCAACTCTCTGTATAAATATCCTTCGAATGAATGATAAAGCAAGCAAGGCTTCGCCATTCTTCTTTTTGCTACATAATATTAGATAAACTATGATTCTAATTTCCATCCTATTTTTTAATTCTTATTTTATTCTCCCTTAAGGAAGAGACATTATGCTCACCCTTAAAGAAGAATTGGATCAAGTTTGCATCTAAAAATTAGGAAAAAACATTATGCTCACCCTTAAGGAAGCCTTTTAAGTTGTATGGAAGAGAGAAAAAACAAGAACCATAATGTCATAAGCTCCCATCTTGGAAGGGCATTTTTGAAAATCACATGAAGTTATGATGGAGAACCGATTGCAACAAACTCTTTTAAAAACAAATGTCAAAAATCCAACCGAAAGATAACCTATGTTGTAACTATTATTCCACGATCACCTCCATGATAAATCCCCTTCATATATACATTGCTCCTTAGAATGAAGTCATATGGTATCAGAGATCGATAAACCCTACATTTTAAGAATTTGTCTTTCTTGGCTCAAATCCAAAATTCAAAAAAAAAAAAAAACCTAACCTAATTCCCTTTAAAAAAATTGTCATACCCAAACCATTCTTATTGCAATATCTAGCCCTAATCCTAGATTTTTAAAATCTAACATCCCTACCTCTTCGAAAAATCCACCCCGACAACTAGCACCAGAACCTAGACCGATCAACCTTTGATTTGTAATCCTACATCTTTAAAAAACCTAATCGGGAGAAAAGGATGCCATACCGCAAAAAAAAAAAACCTTAGTGAGGTGTCCGAAAATACTATGAAGAATATACACTGAGAAATCCTCCAACTGCAATTGAGGTTTGCCGCCTTTAAGAGTAGACAACTCAGTAAGGTCACCTTAACCATAACGGCGACTCACCAGAACAAAGAGAAAACATGAATCCCTTTTATTAAATAATTTCTAGTGATAAAGAACCAAACACGATGATTTGGATATAATATCAGAAGAGATACCATGATTTTAGAATGAATATTGATTTATCGGATTTCAACTAGCACATGGATCGAGACGAGTTTATCAAATGGCTCCAAACAGTCGAACAATTTTTTAGTGCAAAGGCGTTCTCCAGGACAAAAAAGTTAAATTGGTAGTTATCGAGCTCATGAAGAATGCCTCATTGTGATGGGACAACCTCAAGCGTCTTTGCAAGCATAAGAGAAAATTAAAATCACAATGTGGTCTAGGATGAAGAGATAGATGCAGCGCAAATACCTTTCACAACATTACTAACAAGATATGTTCATAAAACTCCACTTGCGTGCGAGAGATTCTTCGGCAGACACAGCCGAATTCAATTAACATATGTTAAAATGTGAGTTGGTTGAAGCGAAGGAACACAAAATAGAGAGATACCTTCGAGAAGTGAGATCAACTATTAGTAATGTGATGTAGTTGTAGCCGTATTGGTCCCTGCTTGATATATCTACTCTAGCTTTGAAGATGAAAAAATAGTGTCAGCAGCTTACTGTCACACCTTCCAAGTATAGCTTAACTCCAGGAACTGACAGTAAAAATATACCTAGAGGAGAATCCAAGTCGATCCTGTCTGAAGAAAATCCAATTCAATTTAGAGAAAAGGTTGAGATAACCAACACTCTCAAATCCGTTCCAACAAGAAAGTGTCTCAAGTGTCACGGCTTTGAGCACATTGCGAATCTGATTGCCCAAACAGAAGGGTGATCTCCTTCATCGAGTAAGGAATAGTTAAAGAAATAGATTGTGACACAAGAGCGAATGAAGATATCAAATGCAATGAAGGAGACCACTTACATATAGGATGCAACTAGCCGAGCATGAAAAATTGCTATAACATGTTACACACTTGATAGATAGAAGCTTAGTTTGTGGAATACTAGCCCAAATATAGCTCCATCTTCGATTGTGCCAAAGAAGGATGACTTTTTATTCTATCAGGACAGATTTTGAAAAAAAATATGTGCAAAGTTGTCCAAGTCAAAGCAGTTCAATGATTTAGCTTGATGGTGGTAGATCAATTCCAAAAACAAATAGAGAGGAAAAAGCCTCTCCTAAATGAGAAGAATGAACCAGGACTTCCCGTCACAGTCCCGGGATCAGCGATATTGTAATCCCGTTTGCAGTAATTCCTACCGCAGAATTTGGGCTCCCACAATCGTGGGTTCAAGCAAGTGGAGGGAAACTCCGACTCCCAACTGTCAGCACATATAATTTTCTGATTTCTTTCTTATTTTGTTATTCTAATTAGGTATTATCGTGAGATTAATTTTATGTTTTCTTTACTATTTTGGGAAGACTTTAATATTGTTATTGTATTGGGAGACTTTAATCTCTAATTTTTGCTTTCTGAATGTTGTATTATTTTTCTTTTACAAGAGATGTGACAGTATTTTGCTTGGAATCAAGTGGTGAATCCTCCTCGACCTCTGTACCATGTCATTTCATTGTCCGCCTTGCTTGTTTCAGTCGGGATACTTTTCGAGTATCATCTACCACAACAAATATCGTCGATCGCTCATATTTTTATTCCCATGTCATTCCACAACCATCTCTCCATTAAATCTACTTCTTGTACGCCTTCTAGGCTCACTAGAACGGTGTCACTAGAGGGTTAAACTCGAGAAATCCACAAGCTAAAAAACTCTCAATGCTCCATAAGGCTAGTTGGAGTGTGCTCTCTAGCTTATAAAGGTCAAACTACTAAAGTGACTTTAATACATTAAATAGTCTCTCTAATAACAATAGACTCATGTGTCATGTACCACATAAAAATCTGTGTTTACAACTTCCTAATCTACCAACTCTGCTACAACAATAGAAAATTTAAATTAATGAATAACATCTTAACCATTTTTGCAAATAAAGGAAAATTCATACTCCCCTTTACTTGCGCTAAACAATACATTATATGTCCCTAACTTAACAATATAAAATTTTTTTACTTATTCATAAAACAACCTAAGTTTAAAAATTCAAAGCAATATTTCCCATCGATCGTTTTGTTTTCAGGACCGAACTATGATAAATAATGGGTGAGATAGAGAAAAGAATGATACTATATCATCTTGTAGACAACAAAGATCACAAAAATCATTCATCTTTCTCATTTATGTTTAATTAAAAATTATACTACTGGAAATCAACATTATAGATTAAGACATCTTAAAATCCTAAAACATATGTTTCTTTTATTATTCAAAGATGTCAAAAATCAAATTTTTCATGAGAAAATTGGTGAGATTGCTCAACATCATAGAGCATCACATATTTTAAGTAGATCATGATTACCTACACCTTTATTGTTAATCTACTTTGATATTTGGGACAATTTAACTCCTTATTATCTATGGAGCCAATGGATATTTTATATTTATTAATAATAGAACTTAAGTATCATGGGTATACTTTATCAAACAAAAATATTACGTCAATAATTATTTCACAATATTTATCATTATAATTAAAAATTAATTTCATATCAACATTAGAAGTAATAGGACAAATAATTCTTTAGATAAATTTAGATAAATTTCCTAAAATGATTTTAGAGAAAAACTATCCCAACCACAACATATTTGATTGATATAATGTTTTCTACCGTGATTGAATTCAAAAGCCTCCTAACTCAAAAATTCCCAATGAATAATTTCTTCATAAAAATGCCTTTTGAACTATTTAGTTGCCTACCATACACATTCATAAACAACAACAAAGCAAATCAGATCTTAGAAAATTTAAGGGTGTTTTCTAGGACAATGTGGTGTAAATACTCTCAACCAACCACAAGAAAGCTACTCACTTCAAAAGAAATCATATTTAAAAAAATCAGCTCATTAAAAAAAATATCTTCAAGTGAAAACCATCAAATAAAAGATAAATCTAATGAACGTGATATTTTCTCCTTTAATTGCGCAATTGCTAATACACATGAATGACTAACTTGTTTTTGCCATAATCTACACCACTATCATATTTATACAAGGATAACAAAACCATCTAAGGTCTCTAGCAAGTTCAAAACGCAAGACCCGTGTCAAATAACCTTCTTGTCTCTCTTTACAATGATCTTAATCAATATATTATCATTAAAAAAGAAGTCAGTAAATGTATTGAACATCTCTTATACCAAATAACCCGGTACATGTCATTTAACATTTCCCCTCCTACATTAATAGCCTTCCTTACAATGATACTAACATTACAATTTCGTAAATTTATTTAAGGAGTTAGGAAACATGAACCAGAAGAATGCGAGGGTAGGGGAGGTGAGGGGAGGGGAGGGGAGGGGGCTTTGATCTCTCTCCTCACACCCAATCATTACTTGTGGGTATAACAGTAAAAAATTGACTCGACACGCCAACTCGACCAAAACCTGCCTTGAAAAATCTAGGTTCGGGTTGACCGAAATAATTTTTGGGTTTGGTTTGGGTTTAGAATCCAAATCCGTTTAATATTTTGGGTCAAGTTCAATTTGACCCGCCAACTCAAAATTGAAATGAAATTACTTGAAATTGACCTGATTTTGACCAAAATAGTTATTATATCTTATGTTAAACTGGTTATATATGTCGAACTCAAGTTAGTGGGTTGAAGGCAGGTCATGTTCAGGTTGAATTGTTTGTTCCATTTAATATTTGGGTTGGGTTCGCGTCAAGTGATTTCAGGTCGAGTCAATCTTAAGTCATACCCGAACCAGATCAGTGAATCTGATTTAACACCCCTACTTATGGGCAATAATATTTTCATTATAGCTATATGAGTATTGGCTATGCTCTTGTGAGTGTTTTTGCATATTGCTTCGGGCTAGTGCCAACTTACCTACTAGTTGCATACATCACCTCGTTGCACACCCTAGCTATGCTTAGTGTCCCTTTAACATACTTAGATGCGGGCGTCAATTGATGTGGCAAAAGGCACATCCATGTACTGAATCGAACCAATGCGGGTTATTGGAAGGTCAATCAGCCCTCGTGTCCCCTCCTTTAAAGAGGGGGGCCCACTCCTATTTATCTAGCGTTATATATTTGCACTTTTTGACTTTAGGGTTTAGTTTTTCATGTGTTGTTTCGGAACACCCGTCAGCATCTCCTCTCCCTTCTCGAGTTGTATCCAAGGGTTTCGAGTGGTGCTCTGGTTGTATCTCGTTCCCGATGTGGTGTTTATCCTTCTGATAACCTTCCCCGTCCCTTTCCAACACCGCCTTCATTCCTCTCGTTGCTCCACTTGTGTTTTCGCCACCCCAAACCGCCTAAATCTTTGTTTCCATCACTCACAACCTCCCTTTTTTTGTTGTTGTTGCCCAAGTCAGCAAACCTTTGTTGCTCCTGCTGCTTCCACCCATGTTTCCCTCTTGTCACTGTTGGCCATGTGTTGTTCCTCCATTTCCTCACCTCCCCTTGTTTCACCCCACATTCCAGCCCACTAACCTACCCTTTACTACCTCTTCGGAGGTACGACCCCCAGCCAACACCACTTACACCCTAGATTCAACACTAGGGCTAGTCTTGTTTTGTTGTTTGTTTCGATTTCAAATTCTGACAATATTGTTGTAATTTGTATATTTGAATTCACCAATAATTTTTTTTTTCCATTCTTGTTTGAGTAAACAGCGATGACATTTGTATTATAGCTAACATAATCCTAGTTCCATCCTAGGTTTACCAAAATCCACCAACACCCCAAAATCATCCCTCCTTATTGATTATTCAAATCAAGCACTTCAAAAAAAATCCACCGCCTTAAATTAGCCCCATACACCCTCTTTCACCCCCTAAATTTAAACTTTATCCCGGCCACCGAGAAGACTAAGTGTCAGAAGTCATTCAGGAACTTACAATCGAAGAGGCGCGGTAGGAAATCTGTAGAATTCAGTAAAGTCTCGCTAAAATTGAGGAAAGGACCCATCAAGAGACCATCGTCGATCGTGATAGCAAGATTCAAAGAAGAGAGTGAGGAAAATCAGGATCCCTTATGTGAGGATGATTTCAGTGAAGAAGAGGATGGCAGATCACGACACTTTGGAATTCAGTATTAGAGGAGACCGACAGAGAGACATGTGAGTGAAGGTAGACTTGTTGGATTTTGAGGGGCGAATAAATCTGGATGATTTCATTGAGTGACCACAGACCATTGAGAGGATTTTTTAGTAAAAGAGATATTAATTAATAAGAAAGTGAAGCTTGCTTTCATAAAACTAAAGAAGAGTGTCTCTTTGTGGTGAAAGAATTTGAAGACAGAGAGAGAAACAAAGAGAAGGCAGGAGTAAGATCGCCACATGAGAGAAGATGAAGGAAAAGCAAAGGAAGTGCCTACCCACGCACTACAACCAAAACATGTTTTTGAAGCTCCGCCACCTACAGCAAAAAGTATTATCAGTGGAGTAGTTCACTACAGAGTTTGAGCAGCTTAAATTGAAATGTGTGCTGACAAGGTCAAAGGACACACAATAGCCAGATATTTGGGAGGCCTGAAGCCATCCATCAACAATCTTGTCCAGCTACCGTCTTATTGGTCATTGGGTGATGTTCAGAAATTGACACTGAAGGTCAAGAAACAACACAAGCAAAAGGACGCGCCTTCATTCAAATAGTTGCCCACATAAGGGGAGTCAGTAGGATTAAACCTGAAAAAAGTGTGAAAATTATACAGAAAGATGATAGGTCATATCAGAGTAGGAAAAAGCCCGAGCTGTGCATTACACCCAGCATGGTACACACAATGAAGTATTTCATATGTCATGGATTTGGACACATCGCTTCCAGTTGCTCTACTACTAGAGTTGTTTCCTTCACTGAGTAAGGAGCATTAGAATGTACAAAGGTACGAGAAACATAAAAGATAGTGATGAAGTGCAGTAGTACTAGCTTCCAACTAATGAGGACGAGATTCTTGTGTTTCGATGAGTCCTTTAGATTATGTCTTTCGAGAGAACCACAGTAGCTTCGCCACAATATTTTTCACACTCGTTGCTCTGTAAAAGGAAAGGTGTGCAGTTGTATCATCATAAAAGATAGTAGTAAGAATGTGGCATGCACAAAGATGGTGGATAAATTGAGTCTCACTACTCAGAGACATTCTCAACTATATTCTCTCTTGGTTGAATAATGAGAACAAGGTTAGTATTGTCAGAAGATACCTTGTAGAGGTTTTTTATTGTGGACCAGCTCCAAGATCAAATGTAGTGTGATGTTGTGCCCATGAAAGTCTGTCACATTCTATTGAAGAGACCAAGGCAGTTTAATTGCAAAACTCGGCATGATGTATTCAAAAACACCTACTCATTCACAAAAGACGGAAAGTGCATATTTTTCCTACCTTCCGAGGAGTTCAAGGTTACAGGTGCCCTTGCTAGTGGAGAAACGTCTGGGGAATCAGCTTTCTTCATAAACGCTCATCGCGTTTTCCTTTATTTTCAAATGAAAAATACCCGGTGGTAGTGATGCTAGTGAGGAACATGCTACTCGAACAGGAGTGAACTCAGAAGGTCCGTCATGGGGTTGTTCACGAGCACCTGAACTAGTTCTATTCTGGTCTTTCCCAACCCAATTGAGTGGACAGCCCTTTAGGGTTTCTATTTACATGCTATAATTAGAATTGGGTTCCTTGGTGGTTCAAAAGGCATCTCACCACAACTGTGATATATCATCATATATTGATTTCCAGAAAACAGGTTTAACAGACATTATAACATTATAGAAATGCCGTGTGTTGTTCAATAAATTAGATGACAAGCCTAAGAAAAAACAATTGACATAAATTAAAAGCATTAAAAAAAATTTATCATGTATTGTACTTTAATTTATTTAAAAAAAACTAAAAGCTAATAAAAAGAGCATATACTACAATGCATGTTAACTGGAAATGGTATTTATTTGAGGATTTGGAATGCATTTACAACCAAAAACATAAGAGAAAAAAGAAGGTTAAAAAATGAAATACTTCTGAAAGGAAAATGTCACATTAGATCGTAAAAATAAAGAAATTTTCTCCATTCCCCAAAAATAAAAATAAAATAAAATTCTGCAGTAGTTCTTTTTCAAAGACCTGCACAATTCGAAACAGAGCTGGCATAGGTTGAAGATCATAGTAAGGAGGGGCACATGTAAGCAACTCCAAAACAGTGCAACCAACACTCCAAATGTCTGATGCAGCACACACCCCAGACATTTCAATGACCTGCATTATAAATATTTGTGATCAAAGGGTAAGCAAAAAATATGCAATAATAATAAAATGAGAAAAATACCAAAATGGCCCCCTAACTTTTTACAGGGTGCTAAAATGGTCCTAGACCACATAAAAGGCCAATTCAGTTCTGACTACTTAACTAGAAATCAAAATGGTCAATCAGCCGCACTACTTTGGCCTCCATTTCAATAATCTGTGGACTGTTTCAATCCATATATGAATAATATGGGGTCTAAATTGGCCTTCTACAATTAGGATTGTTTTAGCCCATGTAAATAATCGAGGGACCATTTTGACTCTTTTCTCGCACTAAAAATGAATAGCATTAATGGAAGAATGAAGTTTTTGAAATAAAAATTAAAGATGCTATTTTTAAGCACAACAACAAATTTTTCATTAAAAAAAAAAATTGAAATCAAAATGAGGTCACTGCAATATATTTTACCACCAGGCGTCTAAGATCAGAGTAAACTAACAAAATGCCACAGTTCATAAAGAGCCTGTTAAGAGAATGAAAAAGCTTATATTAAAAGCATAACAGATAAACGAGCAAGGTACTCATAAACACCCCAAGGGTGCGTCAAACGCTGAATTTCTTGACTTAAAAAAGTATAAATTTTGGTTCAAGGCCATGATATGCAAAACTCCTGAACATGTATCGATTTAAAGACAAATCAAATCTGGGCTTTATAAAGATTAGGTCCAATTAATTTAAGAAATCGTTATTACAACCCTTGAATTTGACAAGTTTCATACAGACATTAATAAAAAATCACCGTCCTTTCCAAAAGGCTCCTTGATGCAAGTCTCCAGATCAGTGGATATTTCTCCATTTTTTCATATCTGGGTGATAACGGAGTTGACCCAAATATGAAAACTAGAAATAAATAACCACAACACTTGAACTGTAATCACAACCGGAAAAGCAAATGTTATCACTAAATTGTGAATGGTTACACGAAGACTCATCAAAAACTAGAAATAAATAACCACAACACTTGAACTGTCGAAAGACAAGAACGACGCGAAAGAAAACATCACACAACACAAAGACGGCTCCCTCTAGAGTGAGCAACTGGTCCAGCAGGAGAGGAAGGTAGCTGCGATGGTGCTGGAAGGAGGCTGGCAGCAAAGGCAGTGTGTAGGAGGTCTGCTGGCTAGTGCTTGGAAGCAGGACAGCATGTAGGCAACCAGTGTGCGACAGCTGGAAGAAGCATGACAGCTGCTGGACAAGGATTGGAAGGCCTAGGAGGCCATTCGAAGGCGGTTGAAGGTCTGGACGGAAACAGGACAGCTGTGGGAAGCGTCAACCATAGGGAAGGTGATGGTGTGGCTAGCGGCAGCAAGATAGCTGCTGGAAGCATCGAACAGCAGCAGGGAAGGTGTCAGCGTGGTGGCGGCAGCAGGACTGCTGCAGGAAGCGTCGAACAATAGTAGAGAATGAAGATGACAGAAAGGTTGAGTGGTTTGCAGTTGATGCAAGCGAATCAGAGGGGGTTGCGGAAGGATAAATGTCTCGTCATGATTGAGCTACAGCCGGAGCACCACCAGAGCCTTGGAGACGGTCACCACCTCGGACGAGTTACCACTAAAGTGACTTCTCGTAGTCGGTTACAGCCCCCGGAAGGAAAGAACATCTCAAAGGCAGCAACTGAAATTAGCAATTATTAAAAATCCTTCCTCCCAATCCTAGGCAAACAATATCAATAAATAGGGAGAAATAGATAAACTAGGCAAGTAGGAGAATAGACAATAAATAAAGGAGGGGGATAGACAAAGGAAGGAATTTGAAGTGAGGCTATTGTAGAAAGGGATGGATTTAAACAAGAAATCAAATAGGAAATAAAATCCAATAGGAAAGGGGACCACAATTACTATAGCAAATACAGTAACGCATCTACAGTGTTGTAGCTGGTGCAGTACCGCAGTCGGTAAGCTCCCGCGTCAGTCTTCCACATTTGGAGGAGCTTCGACTTCATCTGTAAAGGCTTTTAGGGCAGAAAAAATTTGGTAGGCTGGCTAGGGTAGGGGCGGATGCTAGCAATCAATAAGATAGAGCTAAGGGTGAGCTAGCATTGATACTAAATGATACCGGAGTTAATCCAAACCACAACAAAAAAAAATAAATATTATTAAAAAATTGCAAATGGTTACACGAAGACTCATCAAAATCTGGCAATAAATGACCACTACACTCAAACAATCGAAAAAAAATAACAACGTTGTGAAATAGCAACAACACACAAAGACGGCTCCCCCTAGGGCAGCCTCGTGGCGGCTAGAAGGCGTTGAAGGTCTGAATGTCAGCAGGACAGTTGTGGGAAGCGTCGAGCAACAGTAGGAAAGGTGTCGGCATGGCTAGCGGCAGCAGGACAGCTGTTGGAAGCATATGAACATCAGCAGAGAAAGTGTCTGTGTGGTTGGCAGAACAAAATAGATGCAGGAAGCGTCGAACAACTGTAGGAAATGAAGATGACAGCAATGTCCAGTGGTTTGCAGTTGTTACAAGCAGAGACTGAGGGGGTTGCGGAAGAATAAATGTCTAGTCGAGGTTGAGCTACAGCCGAATCACCACCAAGACTATCAGAGGTAGTCACCACCTTGGATGAGTTAAAGCTGGAGTACCTTCTCGTAATTCGGTACAACCCCCGGAGGGGAAAAACGTCTCAAAGGCAGCAACTGAAATCAACAATTTTCAAAAATGCTCCCTCCCAATCCTAAGCAAGCATCTATAAATAAGGGGAAAATATATAGACTACGCAAATAGGAGAATAGGCAATAAATAAAGGAGGGGTGAAAGGAAGAGGAGAAATTTGAAGTGATGCTATTGTACGAAAGGGTGGATTTAGGTGGTAGGGAATCAAATAAGAAAAGGAATTAAATCGAAAAAGGAATCACGGTTACTGCAGCAGCTACAGTAAGGCATCCGCTGTACTGGGGCAACTACAGTACGATAGTTGATAAGCTCTCGTGTCACTGGTACTTGAGACACTTCTTTGAGGCTCTTGACAACGGAGTGGTACAATGAACCTACAATTATCCTATTCCAGTGGGCTAAAATCCATCCGTTCATCAGCTACTTGTGAACATTCCTGCAGATTCAGTGGGTCTCCCTGGCATATTTGGAGAGATTTCTATGCGATTTAGCAGTTCTCACCCATATATTATGTGAGATTTCCATGCAAAAACCTTGTATCTTTTATGAGACTACCGATAACCCTTTTTAAATGTTTCTACTGTACATGGACATACAAGGAAACTTTGTGATCAATAAAAAGGACTTAAAGTTCGTCCAATAGATGATTAAGTTAATTCCACGTGAAATTCTTGATGAGGGTATTATTCCTTCTCTAAATCATATTTTTGGCTGGCATGTGATTGAATAAATTTAAGTTGAATATAATTTGGATTTTTACAAATGCATGATTTCTTAACAGATTGCATAGATTTCATGTTTTTAGTTCCTCAGCATTTGTTTTCTACTAGAAAACTAGTATCTATCATCCGGATTGGCTTTCTTCGTATCTCAATTTTCATTACAAATTACAAGAAATTGCTACAATTAAGTTGTGATTTATGAAGTCTCATGTGGATGTTGCAAGATTGCGCACACCTCAATGTAGATCTACATGAAAACTATACATACAAAGCTAACTTTCCCACATAAGATTTAGCATCAAATTTTAAGGTTGCATTTGGATTAATTTTTACACATAAGACATTTGGATCAATTAAAAACAAAAAAAGAAATACAATCTAATAAAACAAAATAATTTAAGTGCAGCTTTTACTAGTCTTAACATAATTATTATGATATTACAGATTATATTCTTGTACACAATGAGAGGCTTAATTTTAAGGTATTTTTAAACTTGCTAGATAATTTAGAAGAATTACTTGAAGGATACATGTTTCTGGTTCCCAAACAATTGAATTGGTTAAAACAAAATCAATAAGACATCTCACTTATTTTAGTGAAGGGTTGCTCACTAAAAAAATATATATGGGCAAATACAAAACATAAACTTAAAGAACAATATTTACTATTTTGTGATTATAAGGTTCAACTGCATGATTCATTTAGCAATTATAAACTGGGTGACCATAGCTTGCTTGAATATTTTCTTAGAATTACAGATCTATTAGCCAAACATTGTTTTCTAAAGATTACTTTATTATCATTTTATGTTTGGTGAGAAAGAAGTAGAAGAGAAGTGACGAGGAAGAAAAAAGAAATATTTCATACTCTGTGTTGACTAAAAACATGCTTTATATATATATATATAGTTTTAAAGAGGAGAAAAACAAAGAAGAAATCAGCATATCCTAACAAAAAGGGAAGTATAAAAAATACAACATTTTTTTTTTTGGGTATAGCAAACAGCTAAATAAAATAAATAAAAGACCTAAAAGTATTCCATTCGACAATTCAACTCAAGTTGGCTTTCAAGACAGCAGCATCCATTTAATATGTGTACTCCCATGCCATTACAGACCAACTATTGTCCATCTATCTACCTTGCCCGTTGAAACCAATTGAATGTCAATAGGTGGCTTGCTATCTAGAGAAATAAGTGCCTCCAAAAATCCATAATTTAACTATTCAGAAGGAAGTGTCATGAGGCTATCCTGCCACTAAAAAGATAACAAAAATGTCTAACAAAAAAAGCTTGTCAGTTATTTGAAATAGGAATCTAGCCAATACTCTGTTCAAGACGTCAACAGTCCGATTTACTCAAGGAATATTTGAAACACCTAAATCATGACTAGGAATTTTTTCCTAAACAAAATGTCAATCTTTCTCCACATGTTTGATCCTACCGTGAGGAAAAGATTAACGTGCTATGCTAATAGCAAACTTACTATCTTAAATTATGAAGGTTTTGATAATTACCTATATCCCTCATAGGAGTGGCTTGAGCCAAATTATTTCACTAATCCCACTAGCCAATGATGCAAGTTTAGCTTCAACATTACTCCCCATCGCAATATTTTATTTTTTACTTCTTTGGTTAGTAAGTACAGGGTCTTGAAATTGATACTTTGGCCAAGATAGACAAAACCCAATTAACATAAGTGTAGCAAGGGTGGTCCAAAAACTTGTTCACAAAAAACTCATATTCAACTATTTAAAAAATTTTAGACAGTGACTATGACTATCATGAAGATAACGAGTTATTTAAAATCAATGTTGAATCTTCTATTTAATTCACAGATTGGAGAATGCATTGAAATTTCTAATCTGCATTGGAAACAAAATGTTATGATAGTGACTGTAAGAATTTCTATAATGAAGTCAGTGTTCATAAAAATGACAAAAATGACCGTATTAAATTGCAAGTTTTTTATCCCATGATAGAGTTCCAAAAACATGAGCTTGAAGTGGGAATGCTATTTAGTAGTAAGGAAGAATTTAAAAAAAATGTGCAAAATTGGTTAATTGCCAGGGTAAAGACTATTAAGTTCTTAAAAAATGATAGAAGCAAATGCAAAGCTATTTGTAAAAAGATTAATTGTCCATTTCATTTGTATATATTGAAGCATGAGGAAAGTTATTCATGGCAGATAAGATCGCTTCAGAAGCAAACAAGTTTGTGGAGTTATCATAACAAAATCCTAACCTCCGCAATTATAGCAAATAATTTATGAATAAAGTAATGATAAATCCGCAATGCAAGACTAATTTTTTTAAAAGATAAGTAATAAATAATTGAAGTTATATGTTTCAAATTCACAAGCTAGGAAGGCTATTTACAAGGTAAGTAAATTGGTGCACATGAAGAAGGATGAATAATTTAAGAAGCTTTGGGATTATTGCTTGGAAATTTTAAAACAAATCCGGGAACGATTATATCTATACAAACAACACAAGCGATAGATTTGGAGGATGAATGAGGTTCGTTAGGATATATATTTTCTTTGAAGCTTCTCAAAAAGGTTTCTCATAGTTTGCTATCCAATAATTGGGATTGATGGTTGTTTATTGAAGAGACCACAAGAGGCAGCTATTAACTGTAATTAGTTTGGATGGTCATAAAAATATATTTATAATAACATGGATTGTTGTTGAAAGTGAAACCAGAAATAGTTTGAAGTGATTCTTGGATTTGTTGACTAGAGATTTACATATTTTTTATAACCAACACAAGTTTATATTTATATTTATCTCTAATAAACAAAGGGATTGATGCATGCTGTTAACCATAATCTGTTTGATGTTACAAATAAATTTTGAGGACGACATCTCCATGATATTTTTAAGTTAGCATTATTCAAGAGAGCAGCTTTGAAGAATGTTTTGTGGGCAGCACGAGGAGTGCTACAATAAATCAATTTACATGCAACATGAAAAAATTGGCCAAATTGGATCATAACACTTACCATTGGTTGGTTAAGAAACAATCAAGTGAGTAATCTCAGTCACAATTGAATTGCATCTCCAAATGTAATAAGTTAATAATATATGTGAATGCTTCAACTCTATCTCAATGATTCTTGAGACAAGAGAGTTACCCATGATAACTGTGTTCGAAAATATTAGAGCATTTTTTATGCTGGGATGCAAGGAAAAAGAGAAAATTCAACAAAGTAAAGTGGTAAGTTTTGTCGAAATATGGGAGAAACAGTTCAAAATAATATATATGAATCTGAGAATTGCATTGTAGAGGAGGCTAATGATGAAAACTGCCATATCACAACAATGCATGGAGGTACACTACGTTATCAACTTAAATTATATGGTTTAAAGTTGTAAAAGATAGGAATTAATGGGCTTGTCTTGTCTTCATGTCTCTGCAGCAATCAATACAAGTGAGCTTGACTATGAAAATTTTATCAACAATTACTACACCATTGACAACGTACAAAAAAATTATGTGTTCAACATTATGTCTATCAATAATCCCAATAAATGACCTAATTATAACATAACACAGCTCTTTCCACTAAAATAAAATAAACCTAAGAAGGCTTGCCCACCGAAGTTAAGAAGAGATTTAGATGACAAAAAAAAAGCTTAAGTATGTCAATTGTGGCTTTTCATAGGAGCAAATAAAAGTAAAATAGATAGCATAAGTTGTGGTGAGATGAAAGAAAAGATCACGAAAATTGAACTTGCTCAAACACTCCAAGGCGAGACAATCATACAATATCAGTTGTATGTGAGACAATCATACAATATCAGTTGTATGTTGAAGCAAAAAGATGGAAGTAAATTAGTGAGTATAATGGCTTTACACATTGAGTTTATACAAGTAAAAAATAAATACCTGAAACTTTATGCAATTATTTTTCTTTAGTATACTCAGAACAATCTGCTTCGCAAATAGTGTTGGACGTGTCCACACAAGGATCAGTTAATAAAAGATTATTAGTTAGGTAATAAATAAAATTTTGTAATAAATTGTTCTATTTACTTCTTATACTCCTGTGATGTTTTGTTTCTTAGCAGGTCTAAACTTCCAAAAGAAAGAAGGTTGGCAAGATGAAGTTTAGAGGATACCATGGGCTATTGAGAATTATAGTTTTGGACATTTTTTTTTATAAGTTTGGGTTTATAAATTTGTGTAATGAGATTTTTGGAGTTTTATAGCTTTGCACTCAATGACAATAATGCTTTGTATTTGGTAATATGCATTTGATGTACTGGTGATTTTGAAAATTAAAATTTGTTACTATATTTAAAGCAATAATGATGGCTAGTCATTATTATTGCTGTCTATGCAATAATATTTCAATGTATTGCTTACCATTACTATTTCTCAGCAATTGAAACGAATTGAATTCCTAGGCATATAGAGTGAATTTATTGTTGAATTGGTCTTCAGCAATCCTTAACCATGCTGCTTCCCTTCTCCCTAGTTTCAGCACACAAGCTGGCTACATCAACTAAATTTTTAAAAACCTGTTGTCAGCTAAGAATAGATGATTGATGTTGCTTACTAAGCTTTGCAATGTATCAATGGAATTAATAGCTTATTAACGATGCTTAATTGTGTTGCAGGTTATAGCTAACTGTTAGAATAATGATGATAGTATTAGCTACAATACTTTCATATAATTCCTATTATTAATATTGCAATCCCTGCATCAGCAGCTGTTAACCTTAAATCACCAATATATTTCATGCTTCTAACTATTCCTGCTATGTGCTGAAGTTCATTCTCTGCTATATGCATCTTTAAGTTCTGGTGAATAGGTTCAAGCAATATTGTCCATGTTTTCCGGGCAATGCTAACAACAGCTCAAAACAACAGATTGTTGTACACAATCCTGAGCTTTCCTATTCACAGAGTATCGTTTCCACCGACAGGAGAAACTCCCCATGAAGGTTATTCCCATAGCAGGTTTGGACGCCTCCCATTATAGATATGTTCCTAGCTCATCGGTTAGGTCTGGTTGATCTGAGTATTATTAATAATAGCTTTTCTCTTAAAAATGTATTTGGCTGAATTAAACTTTGGTTGATCTTTCACTATCGTTTAAATTTTAATTTACTAGTGCTGGATTTTCTGCCAAGGCTTTGTATGTTTTGTCCATTAATAGATTTACTTTTTGAGAGTATTGAGCCTGTTATCTCTTTATTTTAATCCAGAGATGTCTATTTTATCTTTCTTTTTTTAATGAAATAGATGTAAGATCCATAAAATCATTTCAACATTTCACTATAAGTGAAATCTTATATAATAAAAAGAAAAAAAATGAATTAAAATATATGAATCAAAATAAAACTAAAATTCTTGGATTTCTTTTATAAAAACATAGCAAGAAAAAAGATTAATTAATACATTATGAATAAGATTTGCGTTGGAAAAAATCTAAAAATTTTAAATGTTATAAGTTCGAATTTTAAACAAGGTCTTTAAATTTTAATCAAGTTATACGTACTTATTTAATTTTTTTCTCATAAAAAATTTACTGATAAATAGAATATAAAAACATAAATTTAATATAATATTTATTGTTGTTCTACATCTTTAAAACCCACAAAAATATTATCCTTTGAAATATTAAATGAAGTTTAAAATCCTCTTCAAATCATGCTAAGGATATTTAGAGCAAATATTTTCTTAGAAAAGCTGCAAGACAGTGAAACAAACAAAGAAGAGCCAATAGAGAAAAAAATACTCACCAAGGAAGCAAATAGGAAGAGGGTGGGACATCAGAAAAGAGATCTCGATGTCAAATTTTAAAATGACCTATTTACCCATAAATTTGTGAACAGTCTTGTTAAATTAAATGAAAATTTTGATTTAGGGCCGATTCGAATTAATTTTTAAAAGTTTGGGACTAATATGGAGCATTTTAAAACTCTAGTATTAAATTAGTTATGTGTTAATAATTGGGGACTATTTTGAGTTTTTGCTCGCCAAAATATATGTCAAAAGAAAAAAGTTAGGCTATTTGCTAGACAGCTTATGGGATGCCATTTTAGTATCATGCTATCTAATATGTCCAATTTAACACCTTGACTCCTTAACTACGATCCAAAATAGTCACTTGACTCCCAAATATGGTCCAAAATAATCCAACAACGGGAATATTTTGGATCATATTTTGAGTGGTCAATGGACTTAATTTGAACGCAGTAGATAGCTAGGTCTAAAATGGACCTACACAAACCCCTTTGACCATTTTTTTCTATATGCCGGTAAGTTTTCATATAAAACTTTTGACAGCTTCATAGAAGGAAGAAAAGAAGCACTAGTTAAAAAGCACCAAAATAAGGGAAAGGCAGAACTAACAACAAGAAGCCTTTATCCCATAGAACTAACAGCACAGAAAAAATTATTTTGGCGAGAATATGATGGAAGAAACCACCGGATACCACCAACTTATTATTTAGCAAATAAAAAACAAAAAAATACCAAAAAAAAGATAAGCAGCTTGACAATAAATAGATTTCTAACTAGCCGGGTAAGAATAAGTTCATAATCCTTCTGCATTCCAATACAAGAAACCTGCATGTAAATATTTTTGGGGAAAAAAATATCTTTCAGGAAATGCCTTTGAATTTACCTCAGGGGCCATCCAATAAGGTGTTCCAACAACTGAATGTGCGTTAAGATCTGCTTCATTTAACTTCGTTGCAACACCAAAATCAGCAAGTTTAACAAGACCCTACAAGCCATCCGCCCATTTTCTGAAACTAGTTAGCTTGGCAGTTAGAAAGATCTAAAGAAAATGAAAACATAGTTCATCAGAGTAATTAGAAAATCATAATAAGTAGATCAAATACGAAAAGGTTGTTTAAACAACAACAGCGTCCTTGGACTCTTTGAAAGCTTGAAGAGATAACCCAAGCTAGATTTAAGTGAGAACTTCTACAATTATTAGCACTCAAAATTCACACGAGAATTTATCTTGACCAAATATTTTATAAAAGTTAGTAACAGATTAGTAGAAGCTATGGAGCAATCATGTTACGCGGAAGATGAAACAAAGACTTCCTGCATACCAATGTCTCTTTAATTTTTAATAGCCTATTCAATTATAGCTGGAATTACCCCAAAAGTACATATATAAATAAATAAATGAGTCAACACTTTATTTTAACTTAATCTTGCAATACAACAAGTAGAACATAAATGGGGAGGGTTAAACCCCAATATATTAGATACTTAAAAACGAAAAAAAATTCCTCGCTGATTATAATAATTGAAGAACTGAATCCATAAAAAAAAGTATGCTTATTCATACATAGTGGTATAGCAACACGAACTAATTGAGATCAAATATTGATGTTGATATTTTGATAAAAAGGAAGAATGTGGTATAAAGATACAAACTAAATGACATACAACTGAAGGGGATTGAAGAAATGGAATGGAGGAGATGCAAGAAGTAGAGATGAAGCAGCTAGAAGAAACCTAATAGCGGGAAAATTCCCAATGGGAGACCCAAAAAAGTATGATCTCAGTTCATTTTGACATTTAATTCAAGCATTCATTACAAGGCATAACTCCCATCCGTTTATGTGATTACAAATAAGATTGAAATCAAATTTATCCTATAGTTATTCAAAATAATAATTGAAGATAAAATAAACCAAATCTGAAATTCTAATTTTTAATAAGATAAATAAACCCTAAGGTGCTATCTGGCAAAAGATGACCATCTGGCTTTATTTTGATTTAGTAAATTCTGTAAATCCGGACTTATCAAATCAGCGGCTTTATTTTATCCAAAATGACTGTCTGGCAAGATTCAGCCTACATGCAGGTTAAATCCCGCTCTAAATTAACGGCCCCTAAATTTTCTTTACTCTGCGGCATCAACTCTCCAGAGCTTATTATGAAGTTGCAATGTCGTGACAAGAAGAATTCGAAGTCTTCAATTGTATTATGAAGGTAGCAAAAGCTAGAGGAAGAGCAAAGGGTCTTCAATTGTAAGATGGAGCTAACAAAATCCATTCTAAGGAGAAGAAAGAAGGAGAGATGAACAAGAAATCAATCCCACTGAGGAATAGACACGCCAGCACTATCAAAAACAATTTAAGTAGATGACATTCATCGTAGATACCCAAGAGCAAAAAAATTCTAGAAAGATCTTTCAAAGCCTTTTTGAGATATTCATACACACAATTTAACTAAATCAAATCTAACTCAACTCTAGTTTAACAAAACTGACTTCTCTTTTTTTTTCTTTTTTTTTTTAATTTGGACCCATAGTCAGATTAACTATTTGGATTTGTCCAGCAGTTTGGAATGATACAGTTAAGCTGTTATTTGGCCTAAAATAATGGTCGAAGGAGCAAGTGTGACTAAAGGATGTGGTTGCTATTGGTGATTAAAGTGAAGACTTAATTGCCGGTATTTTGCACACGAGAAGGGTAAAAAATTGGCTACGCGGAAGAGAACACATGCTAAATCATCATACATAATTCATTCATATTATTGTGATCATAGAGACCTTAGAAATAAATGGAATAAATTTCAGCATAATGTCACTATCATAATTTAGTTACAAGCAAAGCATAACCACCAATAAGAGACGAAGAGCACTAAATACTGATTTAAAAGTTCTAAGAACGGATTTGATAAATGATGCTTCAAAAATTCAAACAAAGAAAGTAAAAAAAGAGTGGTGGCTCCAGCTAAATTAAAATCATTGAATAGTGTTAACCAAAAAAAAAAGTATGGCAAGTGTTGTACAAAGTCATAAAGCTGAGTTTTGTATATTATGAAACTTATATTTTTGGAAACTCGATATTATGCAACCTAATTAGAGATCTAATTACATGATTTTTTTCTATATTAGAGTTATTCCTAATCTAGAGAGTTGGGAGTGTGTTTAAATATGTAATATACGCTTTCAATTGAATAATAAGAAAGATAGATTTTCGTCGGTATCAGAGATACGCACCGCTAGTTAATTACTTTGTTTGGCTTTGTTCCTTGCACACGAGTGCGGCCTTGACCGCATCGATTGTCTTCGTCGGCATCAATTGTTGCATCGTTTGTCATCGACATGCACTGTGATGTTCATCAAAAAAGTTACGGCCCTAACTCGCAAAGGTTTTGTCTGCATCGTATGGTCTCGTCTGCACCAATCGAAGTTTTCTCTTCTTGTGATGTGGTTAGGACATCAGTCAAAGCTTCATTTGCATCCACTTATTTGAAGGCTTCATCTGCGATGTCAACGTTTCTCTTCGACTCAGCTTGTTCTCACTTCATCGATGTCTGCTTAGGTCAATTTCCTCGATCTGTGTTACATTTTATGCTTGGTTAGCAAGGTCGATTTCCTCAATTGTTTTGTTCGGCTTTGTTCCGCATTGTTCGTTTAATTTTTTTTATTTATTCGGTGATCGTTGAATTGTTGGTCGTCGAGTAATTGTCTTCTAGTGTGCTTTGGCAATCCATCTTTCAGCATTGAATGGCATCGATTATGAGTGGTGATCACAAACACCTTGTGACAAGTTAGGTTTCATCAGTGGCTGAGATGACAGATTAAAAGTTAAATGGCAACAATTATTTTTAGTGGAACAAAAATGTGAAACTCTATTTAAGGAATATTTCTCAAGAGAGTTGTCTCATTGAAAATCCTTCAACTGAGACAGTTGAATTATTCTGGGTGGATGAGTAGATGCCCAACTAGTGATACAAATACGAAACTCTATCAAACCTGGTCAATATGGTCATATTACTCATTGTGATTGTGTCAAAGATGTAATGAAAGAATTAACCTTTGTGTTTTCTAGCATAAAAAAAACTTCTCAAATCTTTGATGTATTTAAAGAGTTCTATCGAGCTAAACAAATAGGATCAGTCGCTTAAAACGTATCGCATACACTTTAAATGTGTGTATCTAATGCAAATGATTATTATGAATTTTCTAACTATCTTCAACTCTTAGTATGAAGATGTCAAATCACAGATCATATTTGACCCTGAATGTCCAACTCTGAGATAAGTCTATACTAAAGAATTGCATGTGATTTTGAGTTCTCATGCACCATCAGTACAAAAGTCTAATACTCTTGTCAGTCAGAAAAATACTGACATAAGTAAACCTCGATCTCAAGACGGTTACAGAAACGGAACTCCGAATTATGAAAATTAAAGGTCAAAAGTAGTGTCAAGGTTTTGAAAATCGGACCGAACATTGAACAAGTATACGAGGAGGTTTGAAGTTCAAAGTTTAAACCAGAGGTTGAACCAGGTAACTTCATAAATATAAATATAAATAAATGTATAGTATAAATAATATTTTCTGAAATATAAATCACATGTGAACTTAAACAACGCAAATCCTACAGTACTGCTTGAAAGTAATTTGAGTCTCCTGATCTTCATAACAGCTATAGCATCTCTACAAATATTGAGGATCTCATTATTCTTAGAAAATTCAAATCCTACAACGCTCACATCACCCAGTAATACAATATTTATCCTTTGATTTCATCCTCCTAATAATTTGAAGGTGAGTAGACCGGCCCTAAATTAGATATTATCAAATAGCAATCTGTTAAGAATATACAAGCATCATTATGCATAGAAGTAGCTAACCTACCTTCAACTTTGTTTCTTACTCCTTTCCCTCTCAGTGGTGTTTCAATATGTCAACAAAATGGTTGATATCAATCTAGTTTAAATAAATCTTTTTACAAAAGTTTATTTTACTTAAAAAAATAATTCATATAATGAATTATGAAAATAATAAAAAAGATTGTTTGTATAAAAACTGCCAACATCAGGAAGAAACAAAACTAATAGATTAGAGTTAGAGCTTGTCACCATCAACATCATTACTAACCATACACCAACATTTTAGAGCTAAAAGAACAAAAAAAAAAGAGACCGGTAAATACCTACTGATGAGATATTGGCAAACAATTGATGAGACTTCGACGAAAGGGTTAGTGAGATGTCCTTGACGAGCTACGAACTTGCGGCAAGATTTGGAAAGCTCGAGAGAAGTATGATACCTGAACTTGGGTGGGATCGGGATCGAACACGCTTTTGCTCGCTATTTTCATTTTTCTGCAATATAAGATAAATTATACGAACCGACATGCACCTTAGAACCGGTGTTGGTTAGCCAAATCATGGGTTGAACCACTGTTTCATTGTGAAGGGTTTTTTTTATGTCAATTGTTGGTTCTTTTTTAGCAACTTTTGTACATTCTTTTCATATGACCACATTCATGATAGTAATAGCACACTACCCAGAGTTTTGAAAACCGAACCAGACCGGCTAGTTCGATCGGTTTGTTCATGAACCAGCCAAAGGTTCAGTTCCTCATTTAAGGATTCTAATTCATAGTCAGCTCATTGGTCACTACTAATGAGGCATCTCCAAGTCAGGCACTCAATCTCTGCAGACGAATATGCTAACTTCATCAAATTTCAAAAAACATTCATAAAAACTCCATTTAACACTGCTCTTGTTGAGTTAAGGAACAATGATACTTATCTTCTTTCCTCTTCCACACAATAGATCGTTGATTATGGTGTTACAGATCACATGGCAGGTAATCCAAAATGATTTTCTATCTTTCATATGCAAATATATTCTGTAACTTTAGTAGATGAATCTACCTCTAATATTTTTAGTTCTGGCGCCAACAATATTACACACCCACATTGCCTCTAACTTTTGTTCTCAGTTTACCTCAACTCACTTTTAATCTTATTTTTACTAGCAAATTTATAGGAGCTCTCAATTGTTATATCTTATTATTTCCCGACCATTGTCTACTTGAAGAGCTTATGATGACGAAAATTATTGATAAAGAGCAAGAATTGGGAGGGGGTTGGGAGGGGGCTATACATTTTGAATAATAAGGTACCTCGACCTGTAGTTTGTTCCATCCCTTATCTCCTTTTAAGAGTTGTCGATTAAGACAATCAACACTTTCAATGTTGAAAACATTATACCATCAATTTCAATAATTAACATCTTTAGATTGTGAGTCGTGTCAAATTATTAAACATTATCGTTTATATTTTGTTTCTAGAGTTAATAAAAAAAGTATGTCATAATTTTGAGTTGGATCATTCTGATGTGGAGGACCTTGTCCTATTTTATCTAATGGATTTCTATATTGTCACTTTTGTAGAAAATTTTTCTCGTATGACTTTGTTTTACTTTATAAAATCACATACTGGGCAACTATCACATTTTCTATCTTTTTGTGCCGAAATTAAAACTTAATTCAATATTTTGGCAAAGATTCTATGAAATGACAATGTTAAAGAACATTTTATGCGCCCTTTTAGAAGTATATGAAACAAAACGAGATGCTTCACTCTTGTGTTAATACTCCATTCCAAAGTAAATTAGGTGAAAGGAATAATAAATATCTTCTTGAGAAGACTAGAGTTCTTTTATTTCAAATGAATGTGCCTAAATAGTTATGGGTTGATGCAGTTTCTATTGCATATTTTTTTAATAATCAAATCACTTTAGTTGTTTTACAGAACCATACACCCTACCAAGTTTTATTCTCAACCATCTCTTTTCTATTGAACCACGCATATTTGGGTGAACTTATTTTGTTCGTGATACTTACACACAAAGTGTCTTTATAGGTTATTGTCATCTACAGAAAGGGTAACAATATGTTTTTCCACTTAAACAAGTGCATGATTTCTGCTAATGTCATCTTTTATGAACAAATCTCATTTTTTGTATTCATCAGTTCCTAAATCCTCACAAGATGCTGATGAGTTTGTAATATATCACATCATAAGTTCAGATCATACTCCACCTCCACTTTCAACTCCAGTGCCTCAACCTAGACCACATATCACTAATGTTTAATCGAGAAAACCTCGTTCCCTGATCATAGTTCGGCACCAGTATCATCTTCCTCAGCGGATCCTCCTGCAAATGACCTTCATAGTTCGGCGCCAATATCATCTTCCTCAGCGGATCCACCTGCCAATGACCTTGATTTACCTATTGCTCTTCTGAAAAGTAAACATCAATGTGTTTAGCCCATTTCCTTGTGCTAACTATAATCTATTCTCTTTCAATTCTTCTTTGTTTGTTGTTTCTCTTAACTTTGTTGAGATTCCAAGATCTGTTAACAAGTCCTATCCCATGGGTGGCTAGTAGCGATGCTTGATAAGAAGAATGCTTTAACAGAAAATGAAACTTAGGAACTAGTTGAACTACCTTCTGACAAAATGATTGTTGACTATAAGTGGGTCTTCACAATTAACTTCCAATATGATGGATTTGTAGCTCGTCTCAAAGCTTGATTGGTTGCTAAGGGTTATGCTCAAACTTATGGGATCGACCACTCGGACGCATTCTCTTCGGTAGCTAAGTTGACTTCGGTTTTCCAACTCCTATCCTTGGTTGCAATGAATAATTGACCAATGCATCAGATGGATGTGAAAGAATGTCTTTTTAAATTGTGATCTATAGAAAAATATATACATGGGCCAACCTGCTAGGTTTGTTGCTTAGGAGTTTGGAAAATTATGTCATCATCAGAAGCCCTTATAGGGATTGAAACAAACCATCGAGCATAGTTTGGAAAATTTAGCCAAGCAGAAGGGTTTGGGATGCATTGTATTCTATAAGCAATCTGCTTGAAAAATCAGTATATTGGTGGCTTGCATTAATGGCATCAATATTACTGGAGACGATGTGGAAGGAATCTTATCGTTGAAACCATTTCTTCAAAATCAGTTCAGCACTAAAAATGCAAGTTCCTTGAAGTACTTATTGGGGACTGAGGTATCGAGGAGCAAGAATAGTACATTTCTATTTCAACGGAAATATATGTTGGATTTGTTAACAGAAACTGAAAATTTAGGGTTAAACCGTGCAGTGCTCCTATGCTTCGTAGGGTGCATTTGGGGCAGCAGTGTGGTAGCTTTGCAGTGTCTCACTGCACTTTTTCAAAAAATTGCAACTGCAAATTGTGTTTCGCAATCGGACCCGACTAAGCACAGTAGTTGCTAGAAAGTCGTGGTTTGACTTGTTGGAAAAAAAAGTTGTAATAACCGCCGCAACTTTTTTAACAACAGCTTCTTCTGCAACAGCATCATAGTTGTTTCTTTAAACACTTGCAGCTGGCCCAAATAGACCCTTAATCAGTAACTTATCAATGATGGAGAGCTTTTTAATGATCCATAACGATATATAAAGTTGATGGGAAAATTAAACTACCTCATAGTAACTCATTCTGACCTTACATCTTCAGATAGCACTATCAGTCAATTTGTCTTTCACACAGTCCATCATTGGTCAGCTTTAGAATTAATACTATGTTACCTCAAGGAAGCTCCTAGCAAGATATTTTATAGTAGGATCATGGGCATAAAAATATTGAAAATTTTTCTGTTGCAAATTGGATAAGTTTCAAGATTTATCAAAAATCCATTGCTGAAGATTGTGTCTTTGTTATTCGTAATTTAATCTCATGGAAGAGTAAGAAATAGACCAGTGTCACCGTCAAGTGTTGAATCTGAGTATCGAACGATGACACATGATTCGAGTGAATTGATGTGGGCATACCTACTCTTGTTCGAGACGGTTTTAAGATGGCACTTCCAGCAAAATTATGGTCAGATAACCAAGTTGCAAATCATATTGCCCCAAATCTTGTTTTTCATGAACGAACTAAACACATTGAGATAAATTGTCATTTAGTTCGTGAAAAGATTCAACAGAATCTAAATTCTACAGCTCATGTGAAAATTGAAGAACAACAAGGAGATATCATTATAAAAGCCCTTAATAGAGATAGGGTTACTTATATTTTTAACAAGTTGGGCATGACATATATTTATGCTCTAGCTTTGGGGGAGTGTTAAGAAAAGTCATAAATTTGAATCGTGTATATTGAAAATTTGATAGTAGGCAACTTAATTAAAGGAGATCTAATTACAGGATCTTTTCTATATTAGAGTTATTCCTAATCTAGAGAATTGCAAGTGTGTATAAATATGTAATATATTCTTTCAATTAAAAAATAAGAAGGAAGTTTTCCATCAACCAATAGGTATGGTAACAAAAATACAATACATGTACACATCACTAGGAACTGCGCCATGGGGTATTTCTGAAATCTTAATAGTAAAACAATAATACTAATATCAATTCTGACTCCAAAGATGGGATTCCCGCTTTTCGTTTTGAGAGCTTTTCATAAACATGATACTTCAAAACACTACCAATAGAATCTAATAAAGTTTACCAGAGCGCAGCCTTTTCAGTTCAAAAGCTTATGTATCAATTAAGACACAAAACTGAAAGCACATTAATCATCATCTATGCTCCTTTCCAAAAACCAACCAAAGAAGAGAAATGTCAATTTCTTTCAGGGAAAAAAAAAGGAACCTTTCCATGTGTTGGTTACATGAAACTGACTGGTTGAAGTAGGGAGCGCCACTTAGATATCAGTATAGACATCAAAAATATCTATCAAATTATATGGGATTAATTTAGTGTGATCAATAAAATAACGTTTATTTAGTTCTTTGTTCAAATAGCTAGACCTATAAATGTCGCACAATTTTGGTGATATCTATAGGTCAGCAAAATAACATGAAACATCATTTACATATTTATTGTCTGCACATGTAAACAAACCAAATGACCGACACTTATTGATAGAATTACATCTGCATGGCATGTCACTGAAGCAAACAATCCCATACTGTCAGTACACACAAAATGGTCGTACATGTTGAAACCCGCTAGGGTAGCAAGAAGATTCTCATAAATTGCAACATATGTTCATAAAATGAGAGAAAAATAAAATCGAAATATAACCAATACAGCAATATAACCTCTTTAGTGGTTAAAATGTTTGCACCCTTGATGTCTCGGTGAATGACTCCTTGCTCATGCAAATAAACTAAACCTTCTAAAACCTGCTCATTGACAACAAAAAATAATCACTGAATCAAAATAAAAAAAAAAAACTAGCAGCATATTGAATATATAAGGCACTGGCCTGGGAAATATAAAGAGGCACCAACGACTCAGGGAATGGTCCAAAGTTGTTGGGCTTGATTATGTTAGCAAGTGAACCATTTTCAACATACCTAAAGAGAAGATCAAGTCAAAATAGCATTAACCCATAAATTACAGTACTAAACAAAAAATGAAATCGAAACCTCACAAAAAAGAACATAGTATCAGAAAAAGGAAAATAAATCGGAATTTACTCCAGAATGATATGCAGGTGAGTCTTTGTCTTTAATGATCCAAGGTATTTCACAATATTTTTGTGATTTTTGTGGTTAAGATTCTGGTGGTTAAGATTCTGCAGCAAAAAGATGATATTGACGATAGTGAAAATGATAAATATGACCAAAAATAGCATTGGAATGGTTATAAATGCCATGTAATGGAATACTTCAGACAAATTAGAAAATCTATGTGAGTGTGTACATCAAATTCCTGAATCAGCACATTTATTAAAGCCGCTGAAAAAAAAAGAGAAAAGATGAAGGAAAAATGGATATTTGAAGCTTGCTTTTTTCAAAAAAATCAAGTCACGTCCTTGGCCAAAATCAAGAAAATTAATTAATTTTCTGCAAATTCTGATAAACGCATTGTATTCCAGCCTTCTAAACTAGACCAACAAAAACCCAATTCTGATATCACTCTCTCTTTTTTTCTTTCAATGATGAGATGAAGGATAGAAATTATATGATGATTTGTATATGTTTTCAATGTTTATTTCCGTTTTCTCCTTTAAGTTCTTAGGCATTTAGATGATCTTTGGAAGACAATTAGTTGATTATTATGAATTTTTTTGTTAAGTTTTTGATGTTTGGTTTCTTGGCCTGCATCAGGTGTATATTAGGGCAGAGCTGCGAAACAAGCACAAAACAATGTGATAAATTAAGTATATGGGGGATGCTTTGCCAAGTAGTTTGTAGATCTAGTAAAAAAGAAATTTAAAACTCATTAACAAATGCCATGCATAGATTATTAAGTGCAAACATAGATGTACCTTTAGCAGATCAATCTCTTGCTGACACGAGACGTAGCAATCGCAGGAAAAATACAGCAAAAAGAAAAGTGTTAGATTGATGAGTAATGTGCAATCCAAATGAACCAAATATATAAAAAACAAAAAACAAGTAGCGATTATTAAAAAATATCCAAGAAACATAATTACACGATAAAAATAGAACAAATCAATCACGTTGGTCAAGAAACTGGTAAAACCTTATATGCCAGTCCATGCTCATAGTGTTCAGATCTGTCAGGGCCTGTTTTGGATAAAATTTATTTTTTTACTCCTGTTTTAAAAACATGTTTGTTTAGTGTGTTTTTTAGATGCTATTACATTTTTTTCTAAAAACAAATTAACATGTTTTTTAAAACATTTAAAGCAACTTTTAAAAGTTTTGAGTATCCTTAAAAACAACCATACTTTAATCAAATAGCCAAATATTTTTTTTGTTACAAATCAAAACATAAATAAAGTTCCAAACAGTACAGTACGCCAGCACAATCATCTCAGAAAACTTAGCATAAACAAATAAGCAGATAAGAAACTCAGTAGCATTTGAAAGATTTATAATTCTAATGAGATTCGTGATTATGCTTGAGTTTACATTAAAAGGTGGTTTGGTTAAATAGGTCAAATGAAAAAAGCTTCAAATAGTTCGTATATCCATAACACATCAGTAGTTGTAATTTAGACAAAATTGTTAATGTCGGTAGAAAGCTTCAGAAAGAAAGATTGAGGTCCGTTGTTTAAGTCGACAACTAATTATGTAAATTATACTAAAACTAATGAAACATATCCTTAAAGGTAGATTGCTAAAAAAATTCAAATTAAATTCTTTAGGGATAAAAGATAAATATCGCAAAAATTTATAATGATTATAAAATGCTATGAGTCTTCCAAGGAGGATAGTATGCAAAGTAAAGTTTGCGGTTTTAGATGATACATATAATAGGCATTGTACTCTATAAGAAAAAAAGAAGATCTAGAAAAAGCACATTAAAAAAGATAAAGAGATCAAGATTTAAAGTCTAAAATCAAGTTAGTTATATATGAAGTGAAAGTGATAAGTTTTTAATCAAAGACAAACATATCAAAGGAAAATGGGACTAGTATACCAAAAAAATATTGAGTAAAAATTTTGAAATAAAAATTAAAAGAGTATTTGACAAAAAAATATAAAGGTATATTATAAATTGATCCATAAAAATAATGTGGAGTTAGACAAAATATGGTGCATAAATATAAAGCTTTAGGTTCAGATTACGTGCTTATTAAGATTGGGAAATCAGTGAAGGGTTAGATACGATAGAGGTTTGGTTAACAAATCTTTTAGAGGGAAATTTGTTAAAGAAAAGAATGCCAAAAGATTTAAAAAATATATATTTTGATATAATCCTTTGGAGCAACATGAAAGCTCAACATTATGGTAACTATAGGAAAATCAAATATTTTTATACATATTGAAGTAGCGTACATTGAACAAAGAATTAACACTTGGTGAGTTATAGGGTTGCCACTTGGGACAATTTATTTATTTCCTATTTGAATTCAAACACATTTAAAGGCGAACTATCAAACCACGCAAGTCATTGAATTTAATTTGATTTTAATTTCAAAGACGTTCAATAGTATCATATCATACAAGTCATTCTTTTTAAATTTAAATGTCATATCAGTAGGCCTAGAATTGAGTTAAGTTCAAGCGAGTTGACCACAGCTCAAAAAAGAAATTTGTTATATTCAACTTAACCAAGCATAATTGCATATGCATGTCAACAACATCAACAACAACAACAACAAAGCCTTAATCCCACTACGTGGGGTTGGCTACATGCATCATTTTTTCTCCATTGTGTCCTATTTAGTGTCATATTTTCATTTAGTTCTAGTAACATAAGATCATTTTTTATACAATAAGCCCAAGTCTTCCTAGGTCTACCTCTGTCTTTCTTAACACAAGTCGAAACTAAAACATCTACTCTCCTAATCGGATCATGAGATGGTCGACGTTTAATGTGACCAAACCATCTAAGACGACTTTCTCTAATTTTGTCCGTCAGAGGAGCTACACCAACCCTATCACGGATATATTCATTTCGCATTTTGTCTCTAAGTGTAAAGCCACTCATCCACCTAATCATATAAAATTTTCCTTTCAATCTAAGCAGTACTTTTCTATCACACAAAAGGCCCGAAGCATTCCTCCAATTCAACCAACCAACTTGAATTCTACTATTAACATCCCCATCTATATCACCATCGCTTTGAACAACAGACCCAAGATATCTAAACCGTTCACACCTTTTAATAATTTGATCCCTCAAAGTCACACTTTTGTCACTAGAGCTACTATTACTAAAATTACATTCCATGTATTCAGTTTTAGTTCTACTTAAATGAAGGTCTTTAGACTCCAATGTAGACCTACATAATTCAAGTTGTTCTATAATTGCATATGTATGTATGAAATATAAATATATTTATATATAGTACACTTTTTATACATAAATGAATCTATATAAATGATAGAAGACAACATACAAATGTGTGGTTTACATGAATCAAATTAATCTTGAGTTAAATCAAACTGATGTTGAGCTCTAAGCCAAACTGAGTCAAAGCTAATTGATATTTTGAGTTGCATAGATTTCCTTTATGTATCAAAAAATTGCCAGCATGATGTTATTTGAATATAGCTCTTATAATTAATGTCTAGATTTCATACCATGCTAGTATTTATATTTCAAATTTGAATTCAAATTAAAAATTATAGCTAGATTACCTCAATTAAATCTTTTTGTGTTATTTTTTTAATGGCTAATTACGTATATGTGATATATTATATCAACTTTAAGTTTAAATAATTATTAATTTAAAGATATTCACCAATCCTTAACTCATAATAGAGCCTTAAAGTACAACTTATAATTAAATTTAATCATCCCTTGCAAAGTAAGAGCATTGACCAATGGGTCGCATAATAAAGAGTTACGAAGAACTAGAAAATAAACTTACGGAAACTTTGCCATTTTGAGAATCAATTTAGTTCGGTGCGAAGAAGATCGACTATAGAAGTAATTTTTTTGTTGAGACAATTAATGAAAAAATATAGAAACCAGAGAAGAATCTCCATATATTTTTTATTGCCCTTAAGAGTTCATTTGATCAGAAATGAAGAACTGTCTTTAATATATGTTGAAGTTATTAAAAATGTGTTTGATGACGCATTACAAATATTAGAACTAGTTGTAGAGTGGCAAAAAAAATTTCAATTACAATAAAAGTGTGTTGGATGATAAATTTTCCAATGGGAAAAAACCTAGACTACTCTTCAGAAAAGAACAATGCCAAAATATGAGACTGAAAGAAAGAAAGAAATACAGACCAATTCTAACAAAATCTCTTAAAGGATTGGTTTATAAGTAACTTTTCCAAGCCCCTTTAAACCAAGAAAATGAGTCAAACTTTATTAAGGAAACACAATTTAGAGATAGAGAAAGATCATAGCTCAAAGTCAAGAGATTAAGGCGTCGCGTTTCACGAGCTTACACCTGACCTCTGGTCCTCCTCTTTATAGGGCAGAGTTGGAACAACAAAAAGTAACTTGATATAATTAAATAGAAAAATAATAAGATGATTTGGTTACAAGTGTTTATGAATTGAGTGAGTTATGCATCATGGTTACCACAAGCGGGTTCCCTAGTAATTGTAGGCTACTACCCTCGGCAAGAACTTATTAGGTCACTGAAGACTCTGGGATAGTATGAAGAACAAATTGTACAATTTAAATGAGTTGTCTTAGTGAATGGATGGTTTTGTAAAGTTCAGAAATTCTCAGTCAATGTCAACAGCTTACTATTAAGGCTTGAATTAAAGGATTATCTTAAGCAATTGGATAGTAATCAAAAGATTTGACAAATTTAAGGCATCATGTGAATTTCGTGAGAGAGTTCCAAGTTATAAGTGATTCAAGCCTTCAATTTTTTAAGGACTTTACACCATGATAAAGGATTGTAGCATGACTTGATTAATCTACCTTGAACGAATATGGATGCATGTTAATGTGGATTAGTTACCCAATTCTTTCACCCTTTAAGTATTTGAGAAAAATTGTAAGTAAGATATCAAAAGGCCTAATTCAGCATGTATGTCTCAAGTTGCGAGTGAATTAACCCAGAGCATAATGTCTTCTCTACCCAAGAAAGTTTATGGGGCACCTTATCAAGTTCTTACAGCCATTGTGACTAAAATAAGGACCGAGTTCTCTAAAGTTGCTCAATCAAAGCAAATACAAGATTTGAATGCTAACAATACATCTTCCAATGAGGTATCGATGCAAAGTGGTATTGTCGGTAACATGCAAACTACTACAACAGATGATGAGCCTGTCATAGAAGCCAAATAGATAATTCTAAAAGAGGCAGGTTGTTAGAGCGGTTAGTGATGTGGTATACATGCTAAGACTATAAGCGGGGATGTCTTTAAGCAAAACAAGTTGTACCAGACAAGAGAGATGATTCAAGAAAATTAAGCTTGAGTCTAAAAAAAATGTGTTTTAAGCTCTTGCTGCCGATAAGATAAGAAATTCTAAGGCAGCTTTTCCAATGGAGAACTTAACTCAGGTAATATATTATCCTTTCTCCGACTAGATGATGTATCAAAAGTTTACTTGAATGAAAGAATGTTCATATTTCTAATGCTTTCTCAATGTTTGAAATTAAAAGAAAATATGTGCAGATCTTACTTCCATTGATAACTTTCATATCAATTAAAATTGATTTGGTTGAATTTGAACTCTAAGCAACAGTGACACTCATTGGTGAAATCAATTCTTAACCACAAAGTCGGTGCACTGCCATGAAATCATAAGGTTACCTTATAGTTAGTACATTAAACCAAGTCCAAAGACTTTTTGATGCACATTACTTGGATTTATAAGTATATTTGAAATTTTTTTTTCAGGATTTGATTGTCAAATCAATAATCGTGACGAAGATTCTGAGAATCGACAACTCGGTTCGATATAGTGGTTAAGGTTTTGAGTTAGCTAGCTTATAAATAGAAAATTGATTTAAGGCAAAATTTAAGGATGGAGACTTATGTATTGAACTATCTAGTGAATTTTTGGAAGGCTAAGTGGATTCTAAACTTCTCAATCAAGGTGAAGCAAGTTGGGAGTTCACTAGAGAAAATATAGTGAAACAAATTATGATAGAAACCAAGAAAAATAGAATAATTTTAAAAACTAAATACGGAAATATAAATGGTATTTGAATGAGTTTTATGCTTAAATAACTTGATATATCATTCCAAAATGATTAAATTGGTATACATAGGCTTCATGAAAATTTCTAGAAATAATACAACACTAAATAAATATCATGATAAAATTATCTAATATCATTATTCAAATTTGAGATTAACTCTTGATATTCTCATGACTTTTATTATATTTCATACATGCATGAACTACTTATAGTATACTCATAAAACAGTCATTTATGCTTTGATTTCTAACCGTAGAACTTTATGCAGCCTTAGAATTTAAATAAAAGGATTTGATGTTGGTGGAAGCCAATTAACAGATTAGGATATTTTATACAATTGGAAGATTAAGATCATCAATTGATAAAATCACATGTTATTTTTTAAATAGTAGAATGTATGTATCGTTTGGTTAGGAAAATAATATAATAGCCAGGTTTCCAAAAAACATAAAATTTTGTCAAATTTAGACCATAATCAAATGAAACACTCTACTAATAATTAAAATTACACGATATAGAACAATGCAACACTATAGGCATTATGGATCAAAATAAACTTTATTTTCATATTTTTTTTATTAAACTTGCATCGAGAAAAAAAATATATTGGCTTCCAATCTCCATAAAGTGAGCAAAAGCAATAAAAATGTTATGATTGATGTTGAAATAAAACTCTATACTTTCCAAAGCAATCGAAATGATTCCAAATATGCCACATAACAAATTTAAGCAAGAAAATCCTGAAAAATAATCTTCAAATAACAACAAAAGAATAACACGTGATTGAAACTTCAAATAGTACCAAGTCAAATAATATATAAGAGATCATCCGCTTTATCTAAATAATAAGATAAAAATTTGGTCATGATTCTGGCTTATTTGCATTTTGCACTGGCCTTCCAAGTACTATTGCTGTTATCTAGCTCTTCTTTCTTTGTTGCATCTAATTATTTCTATGAAAGAAAAGATGTGCGCCTAATGCATTAAGCTCCCACAAAAGGACTTGAAGGAAAATCCCATAGTGCAAATAGGTTGTTTACATGATTCGCACCTACCACCTTTAATTAAAGATGGAGAGCTTAACCATCACCCTAGCACTACCCTCTAACTGTTTTTCGCTGAGAGAAGTTCGAGAAATTTATCCTAGCTATATGTGATCCGCTTCACTAACCTCATTTTCCATTCATTCATATTCAAGCAAAATTCTCTGGTACTTTTTAAGTAAAACTCAATAAATTTCAAACATTGAAGAATCATCCAGACAACGAGAGAATGAAGTTACCATTATGATGTTAAGATCCTCCTGAGGAATATTCTCCAAGGAAACCTGCTTGATTGCCACAAAATCTCCATTTTTCAGGTCAAGACCCTTATAAACTCGACCATAAGCTCCCTTGCCAATCTCATCTCCAAGTTTCTAACAACAACCCATAATAATAACGATAAACCCTTTCAAATATCAGAATTCAAGTACACTGCTGGGAAAAAATGCTCACATATTTCTCATAAAGGGTTTTCGATTTGTGGAACTGAGCGGTTGCTAGATTCCGAGACATGTCCGAAACAGTTTATTCGCCGCGGAAGCCCTAAAATTAAAATGCTTCAAGCCCTAGCGGAGCACCAGAACGAATCAAACCTAGAAGAGAAGTACATTTAAGGCAAGTAAAAGACGTATCCAGATGATCTCACCTTCGTTGAGGGAAACCCCTTCCTTGTACAAAAAACAGGGCTACTATTCTTCAACTGATGAAAAAGAGGACTTGAGCCTCAGTAGATCAAAGTGCCAACGACAATTAATCTAGGGAACAGAATCAAGCGTCCCGCGCCGGCTTTTGATTATTTCAGAACTCGAAATCGGATGAAAGCGTTCGAGCTCCGTTAGCCCCAAAATAGAGCTAAAAGTTGGGTGGCAACGCTCGTTGGTTGCTAATGGTTGGGAAGAGTTAGATGAGGCAAGAACCTGAAGTGTACGTGGGATGGTGATGAGAGGTGGTGCTGTGGTGTTGCCGGTGGAGGCGGGTACAGAGGTATGGAGAGACGGGGGTTAAATCCGAAGCGCGGAGGGTTATTAACGGGCGCGAAATGCTGGACTTAGCCATGACGGCCTCAGGCTCGCGGACCGAAGCTCGACTCTGAACGGAAGCCAGTTGTCTGCTAGACAATAGCCATCCAGCTGGAATTCGACTCATGCTGGGTGACCGGAAGGACTTTAAAGAGCGTCACAAAGGAACCAATATGCTTAATTGTGCTTGGTTAATTAATAATTTAAATATTATTATAAATATTTCATTGAAAAATAAATAAACTTTAATAGTATGGTATTTCATATTCTTATGTTCATGACTAATATTATTTAATGCTCATGTGTAAAATTGTAAAGATATGATTAAGAGTGGATAATTATGTATATATATTGTTTAATTATATATTTGTTTAATGTGTGATTATGTTAGAATCATGACTTGTTGCAGCAATAAAATATAGTGATGTTTGAGGAGAAATATTTACGTACGGAAAACGTATGCAGAGTTGCATACATTTTAGGTTATCCGGAGAGTACAGCTAGGTTACACTTAGGTTCAGGAAAAATTACAAGAGGGTATAACTTAAGTGTAATATTGATATACACTCCGAATAATCTCAAATGTACGCAACTCTGCATATGTTTTCCGTATGCAAATATTTCTCGTGTTTGAGACAGAGATTGATGTAATTAATTTTTATTTACTTTGAGGGATGTAAAGGAATCTAAGGAGAGTTTTAATTGGTGGCTATGATCCATTAAAAGTTATGTTTAAACAATTCATGTTGGTAGAGTAACAGATTACTGTATTAACTTTGTACGAGAATTCAACACACACACAGATGAAAGAGAAGCAAACAGTGACAACTCCAGAAGTTCTTATGTGAAAAACCCGTAAAGGGAAAAACTGTGAGGTCTGGCCCAGTTGCAAAAATCCACTATTAATTAATGATTATAGAAATATTTTATCCCACAGATGGGAAATAGTAACTATTTTATTTATATTACAGTTTCGACTAATGGCGTCTGGTTGGTGATGATTTACAATGATTGATGGTGATTGATGGCGATTAGCGGTGGTCAACAACGATTGACATATATCAACAGAAGTCGGCAGTGGTAGACGAAGGTTGGCGGTCGACTGCTTTAAGCGTTGTTCGACTATTGTCAGGGGTGGTCAGCGATGGTTGGTGGTGATCGACGGCGATTGCCGGTGGTCAATGGCGGTTGACAGTGATTGATAGCGGTTGACAGTGATGCTGCAGCTCCTCCTCAAAAGACTCGAGTTCTCTCTCTCTAGGCTTAAGCTCCCCCCTCATGAGAGGGGTGGGACTCTATTTATAGTGTTCTACGTGCAATTAATACAGAAATATAAACTATTTTGATCAGACGGTTCGGAGAGCTTCTTTCAATCAAACGGTGTTTAATAGACATTTGAATGTCTTAATGATGTCGGAATTGAGTGATCATGGGCTCGATGGATTTGTCTTGTCGAGACACTCGATTGAGTATAAACTTGTTAGATTCGGCGTCTATTTGACTTTCCAAATGTGCCAAAAAATCTTTCAAGAATGATTTAATGACTTGATCTGGGCTTGATTTGACTCATATTTGACTAAATTTTCGTCTCATTGAGCATGTCAGTTTGACTAAAAGTTTGTTGGAATCGGTCCTCTGGATGACTTTTTATCAATGTTTAAATTTTTCTTGAACAAAGTATCGTCTCTGGATCCGTGTTATGCTTTGAGATTCGTGTCGAATGATGAAAATTAGTTGGTGACGTATCAAAAAGATAGAGGGGTTTAAGCTTATTTTAATATTCTTGAATATGTGTGAAGGAAGAAGGGTAACTCCTTTTGGAGAACCTATGGATGTTAGGAATAAAAATTTAGGGTTATTTATGATTGTTATAAGAAGGTTTTGATTTTTATATAGAAAAAACAGTCGATTGGCTTTGTTTGGAAATAATTTGGTTAGGTTGAGTATTTTCTTAGTAATTTGGTGTGGGAGTATGAGAATAAAAAGAAACTCTAAATCTCTAAAAGTTTGGGTAAATAAAAGTATAGAAAGAAATCACTTCCAATAAAATAAATCTAATAAATATCACACTTTCCATCAAAGAATTATCTTCTAGGTTAATAGAACAAGATGTTAATCATCAAGATTTCACAAACAAACAAAAAAAACAAGAACAAATACAAAAACAAAAAAAAGTAACTTCTCCACCAAAATTCTCTTTTTCAATGCATTAGATTTATAAATTTTATAATATTTCTAAGTATAACAAATAAGGATAAAATAAAGAAAAAATTAATAATCATATTTCAATGAGTATACTTTACCAATGATTTTTTACTTCATAACTTCTTTTTTATTTATATTTATTGTAGTTGTTATGAGATGTAACAATGATGGAAATAAATAAGTGTTAGGTGCAATTGGTTTAGATATGAGTTGTGTTTGGTTCAATTTTGCCCAACTTAACCAATGTTGATCCATGATGGGACTGAGGGCCATTAGGTCTAACTGAGTGCAATTGGGAAAAGATTTAATTAAATTGAAAAAAAATAACCTAAGGAGATGTTTGCCATAATATACTTTAATTTAAATTTATTTGATCTAAGCTTAACTAAATAGGTCAACACGGGTCAAGTGCCCAAAATTGATTTAATTGGAATTTAACATGTCTCAAGTGTGTCAGGCATTTAGCCTTGGATTTGATTTTAGGTTCTCTCACAAGTAGTCGGGTCAACAATAGGGAATTCTCAAATGACCCTTAATGGATCATAATGTACATTTTGTAAATTTTTGTTGGTCAGGCATTTAGCCTTGGATGGACTAAATTTCATCCGAAAAATATTACTTTTATTTAGAGCCAAAAAAAATTGAGTTTCGATTGATTTGGGATGGCTTGAATTGGATTAGGTGAAATGAGCTCTCAATGAGTGATACACCAAAAAAATCTGCATTTTTAGACCCATATTTTATATTCATTTTTTTGTGATATTGCACTTTAATGGAAGGTATTTTTTATATTTTATTGCAGGTTGTTGATTTTCAGGACTTGAAGTAAAAAAGGAAGCAAAAATAATTGAATTTAGAGCAAAAATGGAGAAGTTAGATATTTTTTCAGCGCCGATGGCGCCATTTGACAGAAACTTGGGATTTAATTACGGGTCCTAGGCGCCGACTGTGCCCGTGTCGGTAGAAGCCCTGTTTCTAGAAGATTCAAAGAATTTAGACGCTTTTTGATGCACCTATTGGAGAATTGACCTAAGATTTATTTAGGACTGAAATTTGATCAGAAACCCCCCCTTCGCACCATTTCAACTTCTTCCACTCATTTTCAATTTTCCTCTTCACACACCTACATTCCACGTCATTCCACATCATTAGTTAGTTATTGTTAGTTAGTATCATTAGTTAGTTATTGTTTTAATAAATTTGAGTTTTTGTGGTAAGTTTAAGTGTGAATTCTTTTCTAAGAAGCGTTGGAGATGAAGAGAAGTGAGAGATTTCTTCTTCCTACATTTCCTAAGAGAGGCTACAGATGATTTGTTTTGAGAAAGAGTTTCAGATAAGTGTTATTTGTTTATTATTGTTGTATGAACTTTCTTTTATATATGAAATTTGTGTTTTATTGTATCTTTCTTATGAAGTATGAGTAGATTCTTTTATCTTTCTCTTTACGCTGAGATATGATGAAATGAAGAGATAATGTGGATGTGCCGATGTTAAAATTTAAAATAAATTGTGATGGTTTTTTCAACTTCGCTCTTAATTTATTTTTCAATCTGACTAATTGAATTGTTAAAATATGTTGTGAAACATATGATCAGGGAAATAGAGTATGAGTTCTACAACAGAGTGAGAATCACATTTAAGTCAATGAAGGAGTATTTCGTTCGTGGGATTAAGTGCAAATAAATAGAAAAATATACTTTGTTGAGTGTAGAATTAGAGAATCTTTAGGGTGATAGACTAAAATCCCCAATTTGGTGTGAGTGTTTAAAAACTAAATCGAGAGTTAGCCTTCAGGTTAAGGGAAGTGGGAGCTCTAGAGTGGGATTTAGTAATCCTAGCTTAACCACGGATTTAAGGACTAAACATAAGATTAGCCAATGATTTTCTCTAGCAATGAATGAGGGTAGAGAATTAAAATTATTCTTATTTTGCACAATACATATTTAAACAATTTATCTCATCTCATTTCACAAAAAACTCATTGTAGTGGGAAAAATGTTTTTTCACATTAGAAAACTTCAACACATAAACATAGTTTGATAACTATTAATTTTTAAAATCTGCTTTGAAATTCCGCTAGTAGTAAATAATTTAGCTTTGATAATATCTTAACTTTCAAAATTAGTGACAGTAATTTCGTTTAATTTCTATGAATTTCATAGTTAATTTGTTATTTCAAATTTAAACTTTTCCCGTGGGATCGATATTTGAGACTTAAAAAGAAAGTCATATATTACATGATAACTATATGTATACTTGTGTAGAATCCCAACTTTAAATGTTTAACGTTATTATTCATAAAATACCACATCAAATTTTTGACATCGTTGCAAAGCGGAGTCAACTTTATAAATTTTACACAACTGCATTTTCTCGGGATCAGTAAGCCACTTGGTCAAATAGAGTTGTCTAATGGCTTACAAGTTTCTATATAGATGAAAAGTAATAGAAATCAATTTCTTAGAAATTGATGACATCTGACTTGTAGGAGCTCCATAAGTCATTTAGGTTTGACTTGGTCAAATAGGGTTTATCAAACCTCCTTAAGCCCCATAATGATCCAGAAGGATATTCTAAAGTCATTAAGAAGGGTCGTAGGTCATTATAATAAATTTTGGGTTGATAAGTTATAGCTATATTGTGGGGTACTTAAGAGTCAAAGCAACTACAATTAGTGAGTTTAAGCCTAATTATAGCTCATTAAAATTAGAGATAGGGATTGGAATGACCTTTCATTAAGTTTAAGAAAGTCTCAAAGAGTTCACTACAAAAGGACCATAAGCCCACATATTGAGAGATAGAGATTTGATTTTAGGTTCTCTCACAAGTAGTCGGGTCAACAATAGGGAATTCTCATTATAATATAGAGAAAGTATCAATAAAATAAACATATTATTTGTAATTTTGAGTAAAAATGGAGGTAGATTGTGTCGTACATTGAAAATAATAAGCTCGAGAGGTTTGTAAGTAAATGTCTTTAATGCAAAAAAAAAATGGAGCTTTAAACCATTTGTCAGGTGACATGATTTATAAAGTGGCAGGAGTACAAAGATCCTTTATTGTGTTTTGCTATCAATAATTGAGTGACGTTGGCATATCATAATGCACAAGCACAAAAAATATTTATGTTTTGCTATCAACAAAAATATTGAACCACAAGGATTTATAAGCCAACATGGTGTAACGTAGGCATACAATTTTGAATAGCAAATCAAAATGTGGTAGGCAAAACTATAGTGAACGACGAGTATAGATTGGGTGCAAGTCATTGATTTGGTTCCATTGAGAATTTTTTTTTCATATTTAATGACACGATAGAGTGACAACAAGTGAGAAAAACTAACAATTAATATAGGCATGTTTATGCATTTAATAAACTTGAGAGAGTTGTGAAACATGAAAAAACTATTTTAGAAAATGCTTTTGACGAGGAGTTGGAATAAGTTATTGACTTCTGAAAATTCATTGATATGCAGTAGATAGTGGTGCATATTAGACATTTCTTAAAAACAATTCATTGATTTCTTATTAAGAAATAAGATACAAAAGATAATTAATGTAGGATGAGAGTATTAAGTGACAACAAAGTCAAAATACTAACTATCATTGCAAGGAGAACTAGTTGCAAATAAAGCTTAGTTGGTATTGTTTGGGAAGATGTAAGCAGGATTGGTATGATGCAATCATTAAGACGCCAAATGGTCTCCCTAACCGCATATTTGCATGCAATTTGAATAAAACTAGCAAACAACTAGACAAGTTGGAAGAGTGTAAACCTTTGGTAGATGGATTGGAAAAACTTTCATTCATTTCACAAGAGAAGTTGCTGAATTGGCCCCTCTATACTAGTGACAGATGATGCTATGTTTATATCGATGGTTTAAGGCAAATGATATTCAAATGTTGTTTCTTTAGTGAAATTGATTTTTTTCTCTTGCAAAGAAAGAAATCATACAAAATAATGGGTTAAAGAGTGGTGCAAATGTAGAGTTGGGATGTCTGAGTGTTTTAAATTATTGAGAATTCGTTGATTGATGCCTTGAAGATCACATAGCACCAATGTTTATGATGTTATCAACCTTAGCTTTGACTTTAGACATAACTTGTGCTATGGATGTCAAAAATTGACTCGACACTCCAATTCAAGCTAAATTAGACTTTAGAAAATTGGGTTCAGGTTGACCCCAATAATTTATGTGATTGGTTCGGGTTAGGAATGCTAGCTAGTTTGTTTAATTTTTTGGATAGATCTCGGGCTAACCTTCCACTCAAAAATGACCTGCTAACCCGAATTTGACTATAACACTACAAGAATTTATTTTATTATCGACGACCAAATATCGTAGGTAATAATGGATGAAGTGTAGGTAATATATTTACCAATAGTTTAGCTATGACAAATTTTACATAACAAAAATGCTTGTCGGTAATTAAATTATTGACGGATTTAATGATGGTTTACATTAACCGACGATTTAACGACATATCATAACTGTCGTTATATATTAAAAAACATGTCATGTTTACCTATAGCTTGATCGTCAGTTATATAACTGATAAAAATGATCATTGGAAAAGTGTTGCAGTTTCGTCAGAAAAGTGTCGTGATTTTGTCGGTAAGCTGTCACCAAGCCGTCAGTTAGCCATGAGAATTTATCGGTGGCTTCCTCTGTAGCAAAAGCGTAACACTTTGCCCATATGTTGCTTGTTCGATAAACCATCGCTAGTTCAATAAACCATTAAAATTGTCGATAAGCCGTCAAAAATACGTACCATCATAAAAAAAATATAAAGCTCACTTTCAACGCTACAAATGATACACCTACAATCGTAATAGATCAATCAAAATATAGCACAATATACTAAGAAAACTAATCGATGCAAAAATCGTATACAAAAATAAAAGGAAAATAATTGAATTAAAACAAACAAAATGTACAACTGTAAATAAAAATAATTTTTGCTAACAATAAATTGTTCAATACATAACCAATCAAAAAAATAACCCCTTGCTCATCCTCTTCATCATCCTGTTTCCTCTCTTCATCATCATTATCCCCAATCTCATCCTTCTAGCTCCTTCCCTTTTTGTAGTTTCGAATGCAACATCGCCTCATTCTCTACCCTCATCTTCGATCTCAAGATGGTTACCTGGGCAGCAACTTAGCGACGCATCTCCTTCTCCTGTGGAGTGAAATTGGATGCATCAGATGTGCTAGAGGTCGGGCAAGCATCATAGACCGACGCCTGGGATCCTAACCCGTAGAAATTGCCCTTCCTTTTCTTGTTTACAGCCTCCCTCTGGAGGTTGTACTCAGAAGGACGTGAGATGTGCCCGAACCATAGGCTGACTGTTGAGATCAGCTCTCCTTAAGCCTTTGGAAGGCCTCCTACAAAACATATAATTATTGAAAGCGAGATACTAAATAAATTTTGATATTTATTTTAATTTTATACTTATTAATCATGTTAATTACTTGGTCGTCTTCGATCTGTTGTTCACCCAGGATTAATTAGACTACCACCTGTGCTTGTGCTCGTGTAACTATGTAGCAGTTAGCTCTCGTTCTTTTTCTAGTGTCTATTATTGTGAGGAAATAATTATCCTATATTTAATGTAAAATAAGATTTAATGCAAAAAAAAAGAAAAAAAAAGTTTCATCAACCTCCTCTTGTATTTCGTATGTGGGGGGCTCCATTGGTGTGCTTTGAGGACCCTACGCATACCACATAAATGGTCTCTCATACGATCGCTCACATTGTGCTCAAAGTCCTGCGGATGTGGGGGGGGGGGGGGGGGGGAAAAAAAAAAGTTTCATCAACCTCCTCTTGTATTTCGTATGTGGGGGGCTCCATTGGTGTGCTTTGAGGACCTCATGCCCTCCAGTCAGAGCGGTGATTCAACTTTGTCTGCTCCATCTTCCTATAACACTCGGGAGAGTCCCGGGCCCCGAACATTGCGACAAACAAATCCCCGCCTAGCCACAAAAGGCGCTCATGTGTGT
>NW_018164651.1:132842-146907 GCF_001263595.1 Phalaenopsis equestris
GGGGGGGCGCAGGACGATTGCTTCTGTAAAATGACTCATAAATTGCTATATTCATAAAAATAAATAAATAAACATAATTATTGTGTTCAAGGTTTACCTTAAACGCACCAAACCACATATCCCGAATTGTGATTGGGATCTCCTTCCAGGATAAGTACAAGTGGTCATACTTGGTTTGAATTATTTCTCTGATAAAATTGATGGCCTGAGTAAATGGACTAAATCTGAAAATAATATGCAATTAATTATCCATTAAATAAAAAGAACACAAGGAATTAATGTGGGAATTAAATTAAAACTCGTGTGTTCACCACAGTCCTGAGTTGATGACAATTGTATGTGCTACTCGAACTCGACAACACATCCATAGCAAGTGATGCTGACGGTGTTTGAGATGTCACAGTCTCGGATGGTGGCTGTGGTGGAGTCGTAGTCGTGGCGGGTGGCTGTGGCGGTGTCGTGGCCGCGAGTGTTAGCTGTAGTGGTGCCATGGCTGGTGGTGGTGGTGATAGTGTCGTGGCTAGTTGTGTCAGTGGTCCTGGGTTCGTGAGTGGTGGAGGGACTGGTGTGGCAGCTGGGACTGGAGGCGGTGCGAGTGGTGTCCTCTATATGACCACGTCTACTTTTTCGTCGATTTACGAATGTCCATAAGCCAACACATCCCCATATGGAGGGCATTTTGCCCCTTCATACAAAAGTCATATGCAAGCAAGAACATAAATTTAATTAGTACATCTAAGTATTATTAAAGTTGAAAGTACAATAACAAGCAGTGAAAGTAAAGGGTAACACCAATTTGCATGCGTACAATTTACAAACTACTGAAACTAAAAAAAGCAAGTATGTAGTAAACGAAAGAGAAAACTGTAAAGTGCAATATACAAACCACTGAAACTAAAAAAACAGAATGTTGAAGGGGTTAAATCCTGAAAACTTTTTGACATGTCAACAATTAAATCCAAATAAGGTGTTTGATGGCTTTATTAGGATTTAGTAAATCCCAAAAGCTTAAGTATCTCTACAAAAAAAACAACAATAAGCATGTATCCCACTAAGTAGGGTGTCGGCTACATGAATCATTTTTCTTCACTGTGTACTATTGAGTGTTATATTTTCATTTAATTCTAATAAGTTAAGATCATTTTTTATACAATATGCCCAAATCATTTTAGGTCTACCTCTGCCTTTATTAACATAAATCGAATCTAAAACATCTACTCTCCAAATCGGATTATTAGATGGTCAACATTTAATGTGACCAAACCATTTAAAATGACTCTCTCTAATTTTATCTGTCACAGGAGCTACACTAACCCTTACTGATATATTCATTTCATATCTTATCTCTAATGCAAGGCCACTCATCCACCTAAGCATTCTCATCTCAGCAACACTTAATTTTATGATTTTCTTTTAAAGGCCAACATTATATGCCATAGAGCATTTGCAGGTTTCACCACCAACAACAACAAGGTTTTCACCCACTATGTGGGGTCAGCTACATGAATCCTTTTTCTTCATTGCATCCTATTGAGTGTAATATTTTCATCTAATTCTAATAAATTAAAATCATTTTCTATGCAATACACTTAAGTTTTTGTAGGTGGTCTACCTTTGACCTTCTTAACATAAGTCAAATCTAAAACATCTACTCTCCTAGCCAGTTCATCTGATGATCTATGTTTAACGTGACCAAACCATCTAAGACGATTCTCTCTAATTTTATCCGCCACATGAGCTACACTAACCATTTCACATATATATTTATTTCACATTTTATCTCTAAGTGTAAAGTCACTCATCCACCTAAGCATTCTCATCTCGACAACACTTAGCTTAATTTTATGCTTATACTTTAAAGGCTAACATTTTGTGCCATAGTGCATTGCAGGTCTCACCACCATCTTATAAAATTTTCCTTTTAGTCTAAGTCGTACTTTTCTATCACAGAATAGACCCAAAGCATTTTTCCACTTCAACCAACCAAATTGAATTCTACTAATAACATCCCCTTCTACGTCACTAACCATACCTTTGAGCGTTGCGGTTAATGCCAGAGCGTCGAAGCTGGGGTGAGTCGCCAGAGTTGAGTTAACAGGACGCTGGAGTCACCGTGAGAGAGAAGGGCAGGGTTAGGGCACGAGAGCGAGGGAGAGACCAAAAGGGATTAAGATTAGGGAAAGTTTGGTGGCGTAACAAATTTCAACGATATAAAGGATTCTTTCCAACAGCTTACAAATGGCTTCAAATCCATGAATTATTTACAGTAATACCAATAACATTGACCTTCGATAACTAAAAAAACTCGTCAGTTAACTCCCGACCAATTGATGGAATCGTAAATAACCTACAACATATGATCATCGGTTATTATGTGCTTGTAAACGACAATGAAATGCGTCGGTTATAATAAAAACCATCTGAGATTAATCTACTGTTCATAAGCGACAACATGTCTTGTTGTTATGAAGTAGGAAATAACTCAACCTATAAAACTTCGCAAAAAAAGTCAGAATACATGACATTTTTTACCGACGACAATTTAAGTAGTCAATTTTGTCGTTACTTATAACACTTTTCCCATATAGTGTAAATCGACCCGCCAATCCAAAATTGACCCAAAGTTGATCTAAATTTTACCCAAATAAATATTATACCTTATGTTAAAAATGTAAAACACTTAGGTTCGGATCAACGGGTTGAAAGCATACATGTTGGGTTCGGATTGGACTTCCTAACCATTTTAATATGATTGGGTTTGATTCAAGCAATTTTAGGTCAAGTCAAATTCAGAAAAGACCAGAATCTGACTGATAAACTCGAATTAATACCCCTAAATTGTGTCATATATTGATTCTTCATCAAATACTATGAAAGTTCATTCTCTAATTTGTGAACCACAAATATGGCTCATTCCAAGATCATGTTTCAATATAAGAGTCAAGATTAAGAACATATGATAAAATAAAGGCACAAGCTAATTGTGGAGTGTAATGTTGCAACAAGATTGTCTTCCACAAGCACCAAGCTAAAATACACTGCATACTCGCCACTAAGAACAATTAATACATTTGTTCAAGCTAATGTAAAAAAAAAAAAAAAAAAACAAATACATAAATAAACGTTGCAATGCTGAACTCATTGAAATTCGCACAACACTGAGCTGATTAAAATGAATAACAATAATAATAAAACCTAAAAGTTCACAAATTTAACTCTAAAAAACAGAGACCAACGTTGACTCATCGAACCAGAGACTATAAATTTCCTCAAAAAGCTTCACTTTGCCCATTCATGGAATCAATCATCGTCCTCATCAACTCCATCCTTAAACATCCTACCCATCCTCACAGTCTCCGGCGCCCCACTCCCCGCCACCCTCCTCTGCTGCTGAACCAAAGTTGAAACCCTCCCTCCAAAATCCGTCGAAGACAACAAATCCCCTATAGTCCCCAACTCCGCAAACTCACTCCACGTCGACAATCCCGACGTCATCTCCGTCTCCTTTCCATCCCCTCTTCCCACCAACAGCAAACTGAACCTCCCACTTATCTCCCTTATCACCCCCACCGTCCCTTCGCCATCTCTCACCACCTTCTCCACGTAAACCACTCTGCTCCCATCCGCCTTCCTTATCCTCACATCCTCCAGCATTCTTTCATCCATTCTCTCATCCGTTCCCTCCACCGCCGCATTAGGTCTCCGGAACCTCACGACGGTGAGCCTCACGGAGGAGTTTTCGGACATTCGGAGACCGCAAGCGAGCGCCTCCCGGTCGTCAGGTCCACCAAAGAAGTAGACGGCCGCGTGGGGAATGCCGCCGGAGCGGAAGGCGGATGACTCTGTTGCGAGGCCGTGGTTGACGAGAACAGCGACGGAGCAGGGAGCAAAGCGGAGGACGGAGGAGTTGACGGATTGGATGGCGGGGATAGGGGTGGAGACGGAGCCGTCTATGGCGAGTTGTTTGTGAAACGGGACGATGATCAGGAAGACCTGCAAATTTGTAAATAATTAATATTAAAACTAGAAGTATTATAATGAAGAGGATACATATTATCGAAAGAAAACGAGTCAAACATATCCAATAAACTACGGCTGTAAAAAAAAAGTTCGTTGTTCCTGAATAATTTGTATTGGGTTCCTAAATGAATTTGTGTTCCATTCATTCAATAAATAGACGAGACCAATATGAACAGATTTTTTTCGTTTGGTTAGTTAAATGAACCAAATAAGAACAGTGATGCGTTCGTTCGTGTTCCAATCATTATTGTTCGAAATAAAAAATAATTTAAAATAATTATATATATATATAATTTATGGTATTTAAAAAATTAAATTTTATAAATTATAATATATAATAAAATAGTAAAAATAATATATTAATATACTATATTAGTAATATATTCATATATATTATATATTTATATAATATAAGTTATATAATTAATATAATATACAATTTATATATATATTAATATTAGGGATGTCAAACTGACTTGTTGTTCTTGAACAACTCGTGTTCGACTTGTGTTCGGCTCGTTCGTTAAGAAACGAACACAAACAATGCCTTCACGAACAATTTCAAACACAAGCTTATTTCAAAAAGCTTATTTTTCAAACACAAGCTTATTTCAAACAAATTAAATTTCAAACGAACCGACACGAACACAAGCTCTTTTCATTCGTGTTCGTGTTCGGTTCGTTTACACGCCTAAAAATGCTAGAATAAACTTTTAAATAAGTTAAATCGTAGAATTATTATTAGTTTTTTAATGATTGCAATATGAATTTTAATTTAATAACATTATTAAAAAAATACTATTTTCTTCCTTAATAACATTGTTAAAAAAACTCACAATTAAAAAAAATAATAATAAAATAAAACAACAAAAAACCGACCTTTTTATCGAGCGCGAGGGAACAGATATCCTCGTGCATCCCCGTGTAGGGAGATATGCAGACATAAGGAAGAATGGAGCATCCACTGTATAACTGTTCCACCCGAAGGAACGCATTGAAGATGCGTTCGGTGTCGGAGGAGGCGGTGGGCGCCACACCACAACTGCGGTGCTGCGGCGGCGGTTGTAAGGGGTGAGGAGCGTGGCGGCGCGGCCGGCCAGAGGTTTGAGATGGAGAGCGTAGAGACAGACCGGGTTGATAATTGTGGGGTGGAAGCTGTCGAGGAGGGTGAGCATGGCGTTTACGTGATCTTGTCCGTGGATACAGGTGAGGATGCGGAGCTCGCTGTTGCTTCTGAGGAATTGGATGGCGCGGCGTTTGTAGGCGACGAAGCGGTCTTCGGGGCGGTAGATGCGTTTGATGAGTGGGGCTGAGCCGCCGCCGACGGCCACGATTGCCAGGACCAGCACGGTGAATAGCTGCCTGTCTACAATCTGCAAGAAGATTAATTAATTAACTGGCGATTCTTTTTCTAATTTTAGGTTAAATTTTCATGAATATGCGAAAATTAAGGAAAGGGCTAACCCTTGCATCCTGCCACCTGCAAGACGCATCGATCTCGTAAATCCCTTTGCTGATCATCATCAACCCCACCGCCAGGCACTCCCTAATCGGCATCCTGCAATAGAAGCAGGGCAACATTCCCCCCAGAAACTTCGCCAATACGCCGAGCATGAGGTAGTAGAACAGCAGCATCCACTCCCCGACCCGATCCCCCAATGTCCACAAATCCATCCTCAACCCCGCCGTCGCCAGAAACACCGGCAAAAATACCCCCACCACCAACCTCTCCAACTTATCCACCATCGTCACCCCCAATGGCGCCCCTCCCGGCAACATCAACCCCAACATAAACGGCCCCATTGTTGCGTGATACCCAATCAACTCACTCAGAAACCCGCATCCGATCGCCAGCAATATCACCCCCACGAAACAGGCCTCGTCGAGCATTCCCCCTTCCGGCGTTGTTTTTTTTATCGCCAGGATCGTCAATGGCCTCGCCACAAACACCAGAAACGCCATAAACCCTAGAAAAGCGGCCATTGTCGTCACTCCCAGTAAAACGGAACCGCTATAGCTTCCCACCAAGTAAGACCCGATTACGGCGGAGATGAAGAGGTTGGTGAATTCGGTGATTAGTGTGGCGGACATTGCGAGGCGGCCGAGTTTCGATGTCAGGAGATTGAGATCGGCGAGGACGCAGGAGACGACGGTGTAGGAAGTCATGCTCCAGGAGCTGGCTAAGTTGACGATGATGAATGTCTCTTTGAAGCGTAAAGGGATGTGGGATTTCAAGAGGATGCCGGCGAGCAAGACAATGCCGGAGGGTAGGAAGGAGGAGCAGATGGCGACGGCGAAGGCTTTTTTACCTGCCTTTGGGATCATGCTGAGTTCGGTCTTGAGACCGATGAGGAAGAGGAAGAGCATGAAGGAGAAGATGGAGATCGTGTTGAGCTGCTCCCAGCTGCGGGGGGCGAAGAGAAGCCTTTCGAAGGATTTCAACCGGCCCAAACAGGATGGCCCCAGTATAATCCCACCCTGCGCATTCACATTAACAAAAAAAAAAAAAAAAAGATTAACATTCGATCAATCTGCAAAAAAAAAAAATGACGATGGGGAGAACAGGGGAGCTCACTATAATCTGCGAAATGACGATGGGAATGGAGAAGCGGCGGAGGACGAAGTGGGTGATGCGGGTGAAGATGAAGATGATGACTATCTGGTAAAGGAGAAGGGGAAGCGAGAACAAGAGGGTGTTGTCCGATAGCCACACGCCGGACGACGTCGTCATAATGGCGTGGAAGCAGAACACCCTCTCCTGCTTCGCCGTCACATTCTTGTAGAAATCTTCCGGAGTGACTTCCAGAGACATGATTATTTCTGCTTTATTTCTTCAGATTCCGGCCTCGATCGATAATGGAGCTTGCAATGGAGAAAGCTCGGGAGATGGGATGAAGGAAAAGAGAAGAAGGGAACGTAAAAAGAGGTTCATTTTTGTTTGTTTCTTTGCTATTTATAGAAGAGCCGCGAAATAGCCGGAAAGAAGAAATGGTTAGCATTTACCGTTCTCTCCTGACCGACCAGAAATGATCAGCCCTGCTTAAACTGGTAATAAACTTTTGGGCTAATTATATACACAGCACCCCCGAATATTATTTTTTACGAAAAAAATATTAAGGATATGATAGATAGGAATTTAATGAAATTGTAATGATATTAAGGTATATATATGGGTATATTATCAATCCGTATGTACAGATTCCGGACGTTCGCTCATTATAACAAATCAAGTATGGGCTAACTAGGTTAATAAAATTTAATATATTAATTTTTCTTATATAATTATAGTCTCCAAAATTTATAATTTTTCTATACAAATAATAAAATTTAATGTATTAATTTTTCTTATATAGTTTAAATAATTTAGTAGTTTTGCTCAACCCCTCTTGATATGTAAATATATAATTTTTACCATACTTAAAACTTGAGGCTATCAATAAATTTTTATCATTCGACATGAATCTCGAGATATGACACGGATCTCGAGATGATATTTTGAGCAAGAAAAGTTCAAATCTTATAACAAATCAAGTATGGGCTAACTAGGTTAATAAAATTTAATATATTAATTTTTCTTATATAATTATAGTCTCCAAAATTTATAATTTTTCTATACAAATAATAAAATTTAATGTATTAATTTTTCTTATATAGTTTAAATAATTTAGTAGTTTTGCTCAACCCCTCTTGATATGTAAATATATAATTTTTACCATACTTAAAACTTGAGGCTATCAATAAATTTTTATCATTCGACATGAATCTCGAGACATTTTTTGGGCAATAAAATTTCAAATCTAAATTAAAAATCATCTAAGACTTTGATTTCAACTAACTTATAATTAAATTGACTCGCTCGAGGAGAAAATTCAACGAACTTAAGATCACTCAATTCTGATATCATTAAGTCACTCAATTGTCTTTAAAATTTCATTCAATTAAGAGAATTGTTCTAGGTCATCCGATAGAGTGGTATGGATTAATGTCTTGTTTATTGAAGAGAACACTCCCAGAATCTATAAATAGAGCTCTATTTTCTTCATGAAAGGGGGAAGCAGACCAGGAGCTAGAGTCGTACATTGAGGGGGAGGAAAAGACAGAGTCAAATGTGAGTGGTTCCATATTTTAAAGCAGATGGGGTGGCTCAAAAAGGAGTCAGAACATTATAAATAGACCTCTACCCCTCACATGAGGGGAAGCTGAGTCTAGAAAGAGAACCTGAGACTTTGAGGAGAAACTGCAACTCAACATCACCGTCGATATTCGTCGACCACCGTCGACCTCCGTCATCAACCACCGCCGATTACCATCGACCATCACCGACCACCGAAGACCACCACCGACCTTTGTCATCAACCACCTCCAATTGTCGTCGGCCCCTGCCAACCGTCAGTTAACGTTGTAATCTGAAAATATAATTATTATTTTCCCGTCTGTGGGATAAGTGATTTTTGTAATCATCAATTCAATAGTGAATTTTCGCGACTGGGCTAGACCATGTGGTTTTTCCCTTTACTGGTTTTCCATGTAAAACCTTCTGGAGTCATCACCGCTTGTTACTCTTTCATCTGTGTGTGTGTTAAACTCCGTACAACGCTAAAACGATAGTTTGCTACTCAACCGCTGCGAATTTTCTATCACACATCAAAATTTAAAAAAAAATGACATTTGGTGATTTTTCACAGCTTATGTCCCGTGTCTTAATTCAACATAATTTGAATTTATGTGGGCAATCAAATTGTTTGGTAAGAGTTTATCGATTCATATTTTTTTTTCTTCTGTTTTATTGTGTTTTGATGGGTTTTCAAAATCTATTCAGCGACAAAATGCTCGAGTGACTTTCAATCATTTTGAGGAATCGATTTTTAATTATTTGTTAGCTTGGAGTCGACAATTTGGATGAGCTGTCGTGCGATTGTATCCCGATCATCTTCCGGAAATATGATCGGCCGCGTGTAATAATTTTCCCATTAATTGAGCTCAAGTTTAATGCAGTTTGGAGTTCAACCCAACTTATTTACAATTTATTTATAGCCGTTAGATTTCAAAATCAAGATTTTATGATTTGATTTCAATCCTATGTTCTTTATTTTAATTTATAGCTTCATCAACTTCAGATTTATAATTTTGAATTCATTTCATTAATTTTTTTTGTTATAAATTTTTATTAAATATTAAACAAAAGTTTGTCGAATTAGAGCAAAAATTATAACGTAAAGTTTGATGAATCTTAATTACATAGACTTCTCTAATAGAACATTTAGGATGCTCCGGCAAAATTTTGTTCAGAACCCAGAATGTTCACATGAAACTCAAATTCTTTAGATCATTTCATTTACTTTTTTATAAGTTTATTTAATTTTATTTATATTTTGGTTTACAATAAACATATTCGATAAAGTAAAATAAAATATAATTTTTTTTTTCAAACACTCAAAATATTTATTAATGTTTTGAATATTGTAACAAAATATTAATTTACATGAAGAAAATATACTAAAATGAACATATTTTTCATAAAAAAAAATGATCCCAAATAAATCCTTAATTTCAATTTAATCACCTCTACAAGAGTTTCAATAAGATTATGCTGTTTAAAAACCACTAACTTTGGGCTAAACTTAATTTAAAAATCAATACATGAAATTATGCGAGAGAAAACCCCACCAGTCACCAGTATGAGAAAATAATACATTTGTCGTCGTCCGGACATCTAGACAACAACCTAGATGACGCCACACTGATGTGTACAGGATATGGTGCGATACAGGCTATCGTCCGCACGTCCAATTATCTGGACGTAATATTTTATTCACCAATAGACATAATAACTTCGATAAGTTTCTGCTAAATACTCTCAAGTTCCCTAAATAACCACCAAACTTGAAAACTAGAAAAGAAGGTTAGATTTCAGTTTAGGATTTGTTTGGGACATCTACAACTTATTAATAAACTGCTGATAAGCTATTGAAAAATAATCTGTTGTTCAAAAAGCTACGGTGGTTATTATAATTTTTTTTTTTTTGGAAAAACCAGACCGTAGCTAGAAAACTGTCACCACACCTAATTCGGAATGGTGTGAATGAAAACGCTGATTTTAGCGATTTGAAAATGTAATTTTTTGAAAAAATTGTCAAAACGCAGTTTACCAAACGGCCCTGCGTGCGTTTTGAAAATGCAACGCACCACATAAAGTGCCCCAAGTTGGGCCTTAGGACATGTAATAGATGAAATGGAGCAAACATAACAAAATCTATCCATGTTACATAAAATTGACAATACATCATGAAATACTGGACTTTCTCTCAATCAATCAATCTATCTATATATATATATATATATATATATATAACAAATCTATTGGCTCATCCCAATTAAACAAAAATAAAACGTTGAGATTTTCTCTGTATAAACCATGAAAATATTTTTAAAAAAAAATCAATAATGTTATAGGTTGGAAAGCACAGTATATTTACCAGAACCCATGGCTCCTACCTGGAATATATAACAGCTAAGCAGATCACTATTGTAACCTTTCTAAGCATTGTGCCACATTAGTCAGGTCTTCCACCAGTCAGTCCACTTCTCCAACAACCTTCACCTATGTTTTCGTTGCTACTTTCGAGCCCCTTCACCGCCCCAACAAGCACGGCTAGACCCGAAATAAAAATCGTTGAATCCAAATAAAATGAAACTTGAGCATTCGAGAAGAGAGTTAGAGATTCTGGCTTAGATGGATAATCCTGGTTATCAATAATGCTGAGAATCTGATTCTGGCTTGGATGGATAATCTAGGCCATGCAGAGTTTGCATCCTTCTCAAATCCTCTTCTGCATAAGCCGGGATCAACCAAAACCGCTTGTGGATTCCGAACACCTGGTACACAGATAATAATCACAACAAGAACACAATGAGGGGCTGCTGTTAATGGATTTAAGTATGATTTAACTTAAATCTATCCAGACAGAAAAAAAGGATAAATTTTAAATACCAGATTTTGTGATACAGTTGCTTCTCAACTCATCTCAGTTTGTCTTAAATCCTAAATTTATTAAACGTATTGGTAGAATTTATTAGTAAATTTGGATTTACATGATTTACTAAAACTGCTGGGAGACTGCCCATAATGTTAACGTTCTAACCAAAAGAAGGTAGAGAAAGAGAATGGCTTACATGAGGTTGTAACTATAGTGTCAGTGCGAAAATGGAAGTTTGCAACCATAACGAGTATTCTTCTTGGTGACGACATATTTTCGATTTCTCTTCTCATTTTAAACAATTTTGAGATGCTTATAGGAGAGTGCGAGGGCGATATAAAAATATTTACCGATTAACTTTCACAAGAGGGGAAGAAAAGAAGACAGGAAGCACAAACCTGCTCAAAATTCTTCCTTCGTCCGAGATCATACCTCCATTTAGGAGTAGTTTTCTTCTCATATGCCTAAGGTGAGAGAAAAACTATAACTAAAAACATCTCGAAAAAATGTCAATGAAATAAATTAAGTTCGAAACTTGCCTCAATTGTTGTGATATTAGCCGCCACCAATGACAAATGCATTACTAGGAGGCCAAGAACACTCAAAGCAAACGCCAAATTAAGCACTGAGAAAAGGGAGATGGAATAAATAATTAAGTGAAGAGGAAACATCTTAGCAATCTTAAGAAGATGATCACAAAGATGGTTTATACTCACCAAATGTGAGAAAAGTAGTCGCTAGAGATTCAGGCGAAGCAGGAATCTCTCCTTCATTAAAGAAGGTGATGAAATTGGACAATAATATTATTGTAACAAAGGAAGTTTCGAGGAATGTGTAAAACTGCATGATTGGAAAAGTACAAGTTATGTCACATAAAAAAAACAAGAAAAAAACAGAATGAAAGGATATACCATCGAGTATGCATACATTTAACAAAAAAAAAACAGAATGAAAGGATATACCATCGAGTATGACATATAAAACATCTTGACGATAGTAGAACAGAAAAGTTATTAAACCTTGTATGATATAGCCAATCATGTAAATATACATTTTGCACACATATACAAATGAAAACCTCAAAATCAATTAATAACAGGTCCCTCCTTTATTAGTACGCCAATGCAGACCCTTTAATTTAATATATTTCATCTCTGGAAACTACTCTCTTCTTCAACTTCAAATAGAAATGCAAAGATTTCCCTTGAAGCCATGACTACACCTCAAGTTCTAGCTATGGATTGAACCAATAATGTAGAATAAGTAGAGCTACTCTGCTCTCCATGGCGTGCAAGGAGTTATAAGTGTTTTCTTGAAAGAACAAAGGAAGCAATCTAATTAATAGATTCAGTTTTCTGGTTTTATACCAAAATAGAAATAAAGAAAAAGTATTAGGTGATCAGGCTAGATGCCCCTACATGAAATAAACCACAAATATAACTGTCAGTAATTTCTATTATCTCACTAATGTTATAACTAAGCTTTGGAATATGACTGTTGGCAAAAATAAATTCTTCCAACAAGAATTAATCTGCAGTCACCATGCATAACACATGCAGCATCAAAATCTATCTTTTGATAACAAGTACAAATTTTAAAGTAAATTATGTAAGTATTAAATACTTAAGATTTTAAGTTCAGAATGCTCATAATCTAGAGAAACAGAAATAGCTACCAATAACTGGAAATTTCAATCAACAGAACTTACCAGAAAAAGAAGAAAAAATTTATAATTGAAAGCGCCAACACAATTTACGACCCACACACAATGATGGTCCATTTTTAATATGCATCTTCCACCTAGATAAGCGAAAACATGCATTAAACACTGCGTAAGGAGTTAAGGGAGGTGAAGGAGGGAAACAGTGGACATAGAAGAAAGAATGAAAAAAAATAAAGGCTCACAAGCAGAGCAATGATGGCAGCGTGGGGGCTTCAACTGGTTGCATTTCCTACAGTATCGGATCTTTTGAATCCCGGAACCCACAAGACTTGCAGTTTGCTGCAAGTTAAGCATTGGCTTGCTTAATTCTAAGCCCGTCAAAACAAGAGGATCTCCACTTTCCTCATCCACATCGGACCTCCAATTGGAAGAGACTCTACCAGGATTGGTGAGGACTGCTGCAAAGTAGCTCCATAGAAGCATCACCAGCTGCACAGAAAAGTACTTTCACAAAATCAAATTCTCCATCAAATTTACACTAATATAAATAACTCATGTCGGAGCAGGAAGATCCAAAAACCAATAATGCAATTAGCAGAGAAAATTTGCTAACGAAAGCCACACATGAGAGAGCGTAATTTCAAACATGGAAAGAAACCATAATTTCCTGAGATAAATCTCAGGACAAGACAGAACAATCCAACAAAATCTCAAACCGACAAATCCAGTTCGTGAACCAAGATATTCAGCAAGTGTGAAGAAACGAGCTTACCAGAAGATGGAAGGGTATCAGTATCGCAAAAGCATAGTAAGAATTGACGCCGCCTGCGAGCACAGCGGGCCAGTAATTGGTGACGACGACGGCGTAGTAAGTGAAACCCACAACGGCAAGCACCAACAAAATCATAACCGAACCAAGCACACGCACACGCAGCGCAGCGCAGAATCTAAACAAGTTCCACGCCATCACGACACCCACTGAACATGAAAAAATAAAAAATGGCTAACAAAAACCTCAGAGGCGTTGGGTGGCGATCTCCAAACGCTTCCTGCACCTTGTACTGCCTCTCTCTGACCGCTAACGGTTGCCGCGTGGCCTTCACCAACCGAGCAAAAGGTTACAGGTGGAGAATTCCCGGCTGGAGGCGTGGAATTTCAGCGCCGGGCTGGAATCTATAAGAAGGGGAAGGGTTTTGACTGTAAGGCAATATTTTTTCATTAGCGAGACCTTCTCGAGCCTGCGGGTGATGACGGCGTTGCCAATTTTTGTTTAAAGTACAGATAATTAAGTTATTTACATAAACTATTTACACGAAATATTTCATGCAATTCAATTTTAGTAATTTGGCTTTTCCAACTGCCTCTGTATTTTAGTTAAAAATGGTATATATATATATATATATAT
>NW_018164651.1:147044-180179 GCF_001263595.1 Phalaenopsis equestris
GGGGGGAGTAAGGAATTATCATCTTTGTGTTACACAATAATTCAACACACACCTAGATAAAAATAATAATAATAATAATGACACCAGAAGCTTTTAAGTGAAAAATCCATAAAGGAAAAAGAAAAAAGGAAAAAAAAAAACATAGGGTCAGACCCAGATAAAAAAACAAAAGGAAAAAAAAAAACATAGGGTCAGACCCAGATGTAAAAATTAATTATAGGTTGATGATTACAAAGATTTCTTATCTCACAGGCGGGAAAGAGCTATTAGGTTTTCCAAGTTACAACGTCGACTGACGGCTTCCGATCAGTGGTGATCGACGGTGGTTAGCGGTCTACGATTGTCGGTGGTGGTTGATGATGACAATAATGCTCGACGGTGGTTGATGGTTGTCAACGATGATCGACGACAGTTCACGATGCTCGACAACGATCGACGATGGTCGACGACGATCTGAGGCGGTCTCTGGAGGCCGACGACGATTAACAATGACAATGGTGGGGCTGGAGTTCCAACTCCTAAAAATCTTAAGTTCTCTGTCAAATCTCCAGCCTCCTCTCTTGAGAGGAGTGAGACTCTATTTATATTGTTCTTATTGTAATGAATACAATAATATGAATCACTTTGATCGAATGGTCATGAGGGCTTCAATCATACGAATTTTAATGGACATTTGAGTGCCTAAAAGATGTTGGAATTGAGCAATCTTAGGTTTGTTCGATTCGTATTGTCGAGACGCTCGATTTGATTATATGTTTGCTTGATTTGACATTTGTTTAACCTTCTAAATATGTCTTGAAAACTTATAAAGTAGTTTAATGACTTGATCTGAGCTTGATTTGACTCAGATTAGACTAATTTGGTAACATAGGATTCTTCTTGTCGAGCTGGTCAGTTTGACTGTAAGTTTGCTGAAATCAAACTTCTAGATGATTTTTTATCGATGTTCGAATATTTCTTACTTAAAAAGCCATAAATCTATAAAAAAAAAGTGATGCTTTGATCATTTATTAAAGAAAAACAAAATCAACAAAAAGTCTTGTCAAGATATCCTACACTTTTTTACGTCCTTTCTAAAATCATTGGCATGGCTTTGTTTTTTTGTCTTTTCTAATAATAAAAAAGTCTTTTCTAGGTTTATTGGCGGTGCTTTGCTTTTCACTTGGATCGTTCATCAAACTCTTTAAAATTAATTTTTCTACCCCAACTTAAATAATTAAAACTTAATTTTTCAAAATCAAAACTCATAACAAAAATAATCAAATTAACAAATGCATTGCATCCGCATCTTTGAAACGTCATGACATATAAATAACAAAATGACATAAAATAAAATAAACTAGTAACCCCTCAATTTAGGAATAAACATGAAAAGATTATCAACATGTGGTAAGATTATTTTTCTACAAATGACACCAAACTGTTCAAACTTCCTTCACTGTGAGATTTGATTAGTATCCTCGGGATTATTCTTACACTTACTCCAAAATCACTCAAATTGTTCATTGTGTGAGCTGATGGCCTCATATACAATGATTTGTTTTTTAACAAGATGAACAAGGTCAATGTAAAAGCGAACCATCTCCCGCATCAACAATAAGCAAGGAAGAACTGGGTGAAGCCCTCTATAAAAGACTCTCCCCTTGAAATCTAACAAGCTTTAGTCAAGATTCTGCAAAAATATTCTTTAAGCTATTCTTCCTCATTCTAGTAAATTTTGAAAGATTGGACGAATTTTTTATGATCCTTATGTATGAACTGTTCCTTAAATAACCTTGCAAGCATATTGAAGGTGTGGATAGTACCTCTTAAGAGAGAGTAGAACTAAGTGCAAGTATGACTTTTGAGAGTGGCAAGGAAAACTTGACAGAGAGGCATGTTGAATGTACATGATGGTTTGATAATTGTCAATGTGTTCATAAAGTTCAATTAACCTTTATGGAAATCAGTATTAGGAAGTTTGAAGCTTATGGGATAGGGTGTTGAAGGACTGCCTCAGCCAAGGTGAAGTATCTTGAAAGTTAAAAAGAATAGCGAAGAGCTATCCCTTAGAGAGAACTCTTCTCTAACCAGACACCAAAGCTCATCACAGATTATTCTATCAGGAGCGATAATAAAATGTGGTGGAGTTAAGCTTCCTGTGAGCTCTAGAGGGTTACCGTCCAACCTAGTTTCACGGGATGGACGAGTGGACCTCACATTATCGAGGAGGACAGTGCCTCAACCTATTAGAGGAATGTTTCTATCTCGAGAAAGCAATCTGGTACGAGTATGCTCAAGCTGGGCTTTTTTTGTTGGCTATTGAACTTAAGGTAAGTAATCTCAATTTAATTGTGCAAGCATCGACTGTCAAGCATCACGTAGGAGCTAAGGGACCTCATTTTGAGACTCCTACATCTTGCACTCTCAATCCTCCAAAGAGATACCCGAGGCGCCTTGTCAGGATAAATCTTCTAGTGTGGGAAGAGGTAGAAGCTTGAAATCATTAGCTTCATGACTACCCCCTGGAATGGTGGGTGTTGGAGTAAGATACTTCGTTATTGCGAGTAATACAAAAAGTGGCCATTCAACAAGTTTCATAAGTCGTGATGAGATTATTTTTCCCACAAATGAAGTCAAATCATTGTGTTAGAAGTTTCATAGGAGTTGAGTAATTATTTAGTATCCTATTCTTGCACAAAAGTCTAGCACATACATGTAATAGAAATAACAGGTAGAGACACAAAAAAATTTTATGAGGGAAACCCAAAAAAGAAAAAAGGCGAGGCATAGCCCGACCATAATGATCCACTATAAGTTGTTAAGTACAAGTAAAAGCCCTTGCTCCATATGCGGTAAAAGATTAAACAGTTCCTCAAAGTACAATATTCATATGCAGAAGAGTTGTTGCAATTTAGAGTAGTTGTCGGGACTTCAATGCACTGTCTTTTGGACAATGCATTGCTCTATAGAATGTTTCATTACTCTGTGACATAGATCATTATTTTGCACTATACTTCATTGCAACGAGTAAGGCATGCCCGATGGTGGTTGTCGGTGGCTGGCGAGTGGTGGTCAATAATGGTCGATGACAATGGAAGTGGGAAGTTTTCGTCGGGTCTTCGGTTCAGAACGACCCTGGAATTTAGCTCTTTCTTGTAGTTCTCGGTGTGTTCTTAAGTCTCGGTCTTTCCGCCTCCTTCATGAAGAGTGTAGGGCTATTTATAGAATTTGGGAGAGGACTCCCATGTGAATAACAAAAGATTCTGAACCACTCCATTGGACGACCCAGAGAGATTCCCACAATCAAACAATATTTTTTGTTCATTTTAGCGCCTCAATGATATCATAATTTAATGATCTTAAGCCCATTAGATTCGTTTCAACAAGACACTCGATTCAACTATAAGTTTTTCAGATTCGAAATCAATTGCACCTTCCAATTAGCCATCCAAAACTTTTAAAAGTGATATAACGGCTTGATCCAACATTGATCTGACTCGAATTGGATCAATTTTGGTGTCATTCAATCCGCCTCATTGAGTGGGACATTTTGAATGTAAGTTTTGCTGAAAAAGTCCTTCAAATTTTTAATTTGAGTTTGAATATTTCTTGTCAAAAAATATCTCGAGATTCGTGTCATACCTCAATATTGATGTCATATCTTCAAAATTTACCAAACATATCAATATAAAATATAATTTATTTTATAAATGACACTTTAATAAGAGAGATAACATTCATCATTTGTAAAATCTTTCACTATCCACCTTAATGAAAATTGAGTCCATCATTACTAAGCAACTGCCCTCAAACTTTATTTAATGTCATGCGATTTTATTTAGATAAAAAAAATTACCGCCTGGAGAAGATACAATCAGGAGCGTTTATGTAGCACATCAAATGAAACGATCAAATAAAATTAAATGTATAACTCTATGACTCATTAAAATTTTGAAAATATTTAAAATATAATTATATTTTTATTTTGTATTTTTTTCCTTATGACAATATATGATCAACCCTCATTATGTAGTTAATATACAAAATTTGTTTTAATTTAAGGTAATTTAATGTTTATATCTATGGCTTCATATGCAATGAGAGTTTTTCTTGGGATTTAAATGATAAAAATTCTTTGGAGCAGTTTATTCTTTTTTATGTTGGTGTTTGGTGGTCTAACTATGACCTATTTCAGTGGGGTTTGGTAGTTATCTTTTGTACTTATTTATTATTCTTCTTAATCCTCTTCAAAACGTTGTTGTCATGTTTAATTATATCCTACCACCTCCTAGACTAGTTACCCATGACTCAAGACATCAAATCTAACCTATGCCTCAGCTCGATGCTCTTGGTCTGGCTAGGTGCATCCTCTCATGGTCGTATTCTCAATCACTCTATAAGTACTCTCACTGTTGCGCCCCTCTAAAAACTTACCGATTCACTTATAAGACTAAACATTGAATAACATGTTATGTTGATCCGCCAATCTTATTTGTTGATGCGGAAGCTGTCAAGCAAACTTGCCTAACTGGCCCGCCGGATTTTCCCACCAAGCTAATCAAGAAGACTGGCCCGATGGACCAGCCTAATAGATTGATTATTCGTACTCCTCTACAGAGCTCGCCTCATCGGTGATCCTCAAAATTGACCTAACATTAAATTCAAGACATACGTTAAGGATTGACATAATCAACTTCATCATTTATGAGTTGCTTGGCATTCGCGTCGAAATCTTTTCATCAAGACATTTTAGACTTACTTTTGTCTATAATGACTTGTATTCTTACATTTTCTTTTTCAGGAAGAAATATAAGAGGGGGGTAGAGAGAGATTCCAGGGAACGGCTCTCAGGGCCTTTTTCGGAAAAATTCCACGTTGTGAGAACCTCCTCTCATTAGATCATCTTCTCCGTTTCATCGGATAACAAAACACATAATTGAAGCCCGGAGAACATATCTATCTTATTCTTTCACATTTCTTACACAAGTCTCTTCCTTGTTATGTGAACTCACGAACAACACGAGACCTAACGTCCTAAAAATAATCAACAGAATCAATTCATTTTGATTCAACAAATTCAAATCATTCTCATGGTCAAACTCAAGTGATCATGACATCATCAAAATTATTTCTATGAAATGTATTTGCATTATATTTCTATACTCTTGGGAATCATTTGTTTTCTGAAATAACTTTTGAGTCAGATTTTTAATGTAGTCACTTCCTTTTAAAAGTTTTAAGTTACTTCGACATTTGTATCTATCATCATAAAATATGTTCGATTATAATTTTTGTGATCCCACAATCACTCCATTTTAACTAACTAAACTTAAAAGACAAAGCATGAATCAACTATTTCATAAATTAAATTTAGGATATATATATATATATATAAAGAAAATCGATATTTGACAGATGCCCAAATATCGATTTCCCATGTGCAATCCGGCCCCATGAAGATAGTCTGCGCCATGTGTCTAAAATTCGACCCCCCACGCACCACGGTATGGATCGAACTCTTGCCAGAGGGGACTTACAATGACCCTGCCTACCAACTGAACAAGGAAGTGCTCACCTTATAAAAAAAAAACATTTTATTTTTCTTAACTATCTTTTGCTTTATAGATATGATCAGCACCAATTGTACGATGGCAAAATTCCATGCATATTTTTCCTGCTTTTGAATCTTCTAGACCGTTGGAATTCTGAGTCAAAATCTACATTTTCTTCTAAAGTCAAATAAATGGATGAGAATGTTGTTATTAAAATGCATTAATGAAGTGCCTTAAATATCAAATTAATTAGCCGAAACAATTGCATTAAATAACAAAAAGTATTTATTAAAAGCCACGAGACTTCTCGACAACATACTTTGAACGTCATGTCAAAACATAATTTCTAAACTCTATATAAAGCAAAATGAGATTTATTTGAGTCATTCTTCTTATTACATTTACTAGCATTTAAGTTTTCACAAGATATTATTTTTATAATTATATAGGAATAACAAGTTTTTATGGTTCTCTCTTACACACAATATCCCGTCTTTCTTTTTTTATATTTAATTTGTGTTAGAAGATTCACGGAATTATTGAATTATCATGGCACGAGAATCCAACACACACACAGATAATAATAGTGAAAGGTATAAACACTAGAAGTTTTTGTGTGGAAAAATTCGGAAACAGAAAAAAATCACAGGATCTTACTTGGTTGGAATGATTCACTATAAGATGGTGTTATATGCATGAACAATTGTCCCACTGGCAGAAAAGGATTGAACAGTTGTTGAATATAAAATATTTGTTGTACAATGGTCAGGAGTGATTGCAGTTAGGAACAGTTATTAGAGCTTCAGTACGCCGTCTTTGAGGGGCGTCATTGCTTCGCAACGTACTTTGAGATCCCATAGTGCACATTGTGATTTTTCAGTCTGACAGTGATCAATGATTGCAGGAGCGGGTGGCGTTCGTCTGGTCTTCAGTCTGGAACGAAACTGTAATTCACCCCCTTATTCTCGATCCTGTTCCAACTCCAATTCTTCCTCTGGTTCAAGGTCTAGCCCCAATGTCTCCTTTTATGAAATGGGTATGACTCTATTTATAGATTATGGGAGAAGCCTCACTAAAATTAAGAAAGGAATCCGAAGCACTTCATTGGAAGGCACGAAGAGGCTTTTTCAATCGGACGACATTCTGTGGACATTTGAGTGACTTCATGATGTCAAAATTAAGCTATTTTGGGCTCGCTGGATTGGCCTCATCGAGATGCTTGATTCAAATATAAGCTTGCCAGATAATGAATCTTTTTAACATTTCAATTGGGCACCCGAATCTTGCAAAAATAGTTTAACGTCTCAATCTAGGCTTGTTTTGACTCAGATTGGGTCAATGTGGTGTTATTTTGTTTGTCTCTTCGAGCCAGTCAATTTAACTGTAAGTTTTCTGAAATCAGAGTTATGGATGATTTTTAATTGAAGTTTGAACGTTCCACGCTCAAAAAATTATCTCGAGATTCACATCACGCCATCCATTTCAGATGATGAAAATTTATTGACAGAGTATCAATATTATTATTATGATTCTAACAATAACATACATCTTTTCATGCATAAAATTTAACACCAAAATATTTTAAATGTAAATATCAAACTTCAGGTGTTAAATATATAAATAAATTTATAGAATGCAAAGTGCCAGTAATATAAAGTTAACTAAGATTAATTAAGAACTTGATGATTAAAATTAACAAACAAAATTGATTAGTTTTCTACCCATACTTAATTATTGCTCATTATAATCCTAAACAGCATGTCATGATTGAATAATCAACCACTCTATAAAGACAAAAAAATAAAGATCCCTAAAATCACCACAATATTGTATGGTTGAACATCTAGTCTCTCAAAAAACATATTTTAACAGGTTAGATCCAACCAAATCATAAAATGGTTGACATTTTCGGCCTCATAATTTTTAGTCGTCAGGCTATAAGAAGAGTAGTTTGTCTTCTTTTATCTTTATTTGATTAATCTAATAGAAAAAAAATGAGCCACTTGAAACTCCAACAAAACTTAATGTTGAAATTCATGAAAAAGTAGGTTAGATTGTAAATAAGAATTATTGGGGAGAAAGACATATTGGAATTAAAAATTATTTACACCTCATACGCTTTGAATGATTTTTCGTTCAAATCATGTTCGACTATTAAAAATTATTTACACCTCATAGGCTTTGAATGATTTTTCGTTCAAATCATGTTCGACTGAGGGCTCGGTACGTGAGGGCTTGGTACGAGTGCTCGAACTCAGAGCTTCAAAATATTTCACTTTGTTTTCAACCAATATGTTATATATCGGAGCACGAATAAAAAGATACCGACTAAACAAAGATAATTTTAGATTTTGTTGCAGTGAACTTAGTGTGAGGGCATATTAGGATTAAAATTCTTACATAATCCTTAGATATATATATATATATATGTTGTCAATGACTCATTGTATTTTACATCTCTCATCTAGAATGATCCCACTCCTCATATATTCATATACATGCCACTTAATGCCTATGTATTTACGAATCTACACTTGAAAACTTTTATATACATGCCACCTAAACCATGCATGAAAAGCCTATATTTGCCTATGTATTTACGAATCTACACTTGAAACTTCAACTTTTATATGCATGCCACCTAAACCATGCATGAAAAGCCTATATTTCACTCTTTATGAATAATTTGGGTGATATAAATGTAAAAAAGAAAAGAAAAATGTAGATGTTAGACATGTAAATAGATAGGAATTGGGTGGTATGCATGTAAACTCCCCATTAACAGGTCCTTACAGTCATCTTACAGAGAAATAATTCACTTCCAGTAACTATTATTAGCAACTGTGTTGTGTCTCATTCACCAAGATCCCACACAGTAAAAGTCATACGAAATACTATATTCCAATTTTATTTTTAATATGAGCATATTTTTTCTCTTAACAAGAAGACATCAAAGATTATCATTACACTCAAAGGAAACAAACAAGAACACATGGTATAACATAAAACTAATTAAATTATGATAAATCATACAGGATCAACAGAACTCCCAAAAAAAAAAAACCAAAAGAAAACATTCAGTTAGTTGAACTTCAGCCTCAACTTATTTATCACTTGGGACATTTATATGTATAAATTACACAATTCTTATGAATTTTCATATCCCAAGCCTAAACTTTCATATTTACACACATAGGTTATGTATGTAAATATGAAAGTCTAGACGTGAGATATGTAAATACACAAAAATTGTGCAATGTATGTAAATTCCCCTTATCATTTTATGTATTTATACAGCTTATCCTAATTACTGACCGACATTGCTGCAGGAAGCTTCCATCATTCCGTTACGTATCTGGTCGCTTATATCTTTCACATGGCCGGGGCCGTGAGGCAAAAAGACAGTTGTATTCTTCGACGAATTCCCGAGTTCCTTAATCGTATCGAAGTATTGGGTCACCATAATGAGGTCCATCACTTCCTTTGCCGACGCGCCGGAGACGCCGTTCGAGATGTTGAGGATGCTCTCTCTCAAACCTTCTGTTATTGCTTGCCGCTGCTTCGCAATCCCGACACCACCAAGATATTTGGCCTCTGCCTCTGCTTCGGCTTTCTTCACAAGGAGGATTTTCTCAGCCTCACCTTTGTAGACGCTAGCAAGTTGAAGCCTCTGAGCTGCAGTGATAATTGTTGATATTGAAATGATAAATGGGGGATGGAAACGAGAATTATGTTAAAAATATCCAAATGAAACCAACAAATATTGACTTATAGTAGCGATGGACATGCAGAGTAAATTTTATAATAGCAATCATCAGCATAAGTTTTCCGTGATTATTTGAGGTAAGTTGTAAGAAGAACATGACAATTAGATTCTTCTAACCTCCTCTCAAGTCAAGATTTTATTGGAAGATTTGCATACACACTCAATTCTTATGCATTTATATATCTAACATCTAAACTTTAATTTTTACATAAATGCCATCTTACCTATCCTAAAAAGATGTATTTTAGTTTTTAAAAGTTAAAATAGTGGTACTTTTATGTAATACAAAAGAGGGGCTATTGTAACTATTCTAATTTTATATCATCTCATCAATCCGTGGACTATTGTAAATATGTTGTAATTATTATTTTGCCTACTTATTAATTTGTGGACTCTGTAACTATTCCTTTGTGATTTCGTCTTTCCTATTAGAAGGTCTCCCAAATGTATATAAAGGCTACGCAAATGTTTAAATGAAATGTGCAATTAATTCTCTTCAATTCTTTTCATGGTATAAAAAACTTGAGCCTTTTTGCTTAGCATTCCAATAACTTGTAGCCTTCATCAGTATTTTGCCTAAAACACGAGAACTATTATTGCTGCAAATCCTTTTTCATTCTATCTAATATTTTCAGTTGTAATATTCATCACTACATAATCTCTATTCTTCTTTCTCTTTGTGACCAATCACTGTTACATTTTTCCTTCCCAAATATTTTTCTATTTCTGTTGGTTTACATCAGGGATCGACTTTAAGCCCATATCTTTTTGCTTTAGTTATGGATGGTCTTACTGGACATCTACAGGAGGATGTACCTTGGTGTATGCTTTTTGTTGATGATATTCTTCTCGTGGATAAAACGAGAGAAAAAGCCCAGGAAAAACTTGAATTATGGAGGTCTACATTGGAGTCTAAAGGCCTTCGTTTAAGTAGAACAACAGAATACATGGAATGTAATTTTAGTAGTAATAGCTCTAGTGACAGAAGTGTGACTTTGGGTGATCAAATTATTAAAAGGTGTGAATGATTTAGATATCTTGGGTTCGTTGTCCAAAGCGATGGTGATATAGATGGGGATGTTAACAGTAGAATTCAAGTTGGTTGGTTGAAGTGGAGGAATGCTTCGGGCCTTTTGTGTGATAGAAAAGTACCGCTAAGACTGAAAGGAAAATTTTATAAGATGGTGGTGAGACCTGCAATGCTATATGACGCTGAATGTTGGCCTTTAGAAGAGAAGCATAATAATAAGTTAAGTGTTGCCGAGATGAGAATGATTAGGTGGATGAGTGGCTTTACACTTAGAGACAAAATGCGGAATGAATATATTCGTGATAGGGTTGGTGTAGCTCCTGTGACAGACAAAATTAGAGAAAGTCGTCTTAGATGGTTTGGTCATATTAAACGTCAACCATTAGATGATCTGATTAAGAGAGTAGATGTTTTAAATTTGACTTGTGTTAAGAAAGGCAGAGGTAGACCTAGGAAGACTTGGGCTTATTGTATTAAAAATGATCTTAATTTACTAGAACTAAATGAAAATATGACACTAAATAGGACGCAATGGAGAAAAAGGATTCATGTAGCCGACCCCACGTAGTGGGATTAAGGCTTTGTTGCTGTTGTTGTTGTTGTTGTATAGAACTAAAAAAACACCCATGTTTTCTTGGTCTTTTGGTCGATTTGGAGCCGAAATTAAAAACTCAAATCCAATCTAAGAATTATAGAATATACTTTCAATATATCATTTGAATGTAAGGAATTACCAAAAGTGACCACAATTTATTTCAACATATTAAAAGAGAAAAATTGGGCCTTGGCACAAAATCTCAACAAGCAATCCCACATTCAATATTGAAGATGAACAATACTCTATAGTGATATCATGGTTATGGAACTTAAAGGTTCCTAAAATACGTGGCATGCATCTTCATTTATTCAGCAACGGAAATTTGGTATACAACGAATTAAATGTTTTGTAAAGTCCATGATGCCACAAAAAAAAAAAAAAAAAAAACTCAAAATAACGAACTCGCACACAATGCAAGAAATCAATCCATCAGAAATACTCCAATCTACTATAAGTCCTTTGGCAAGAGATGGATAATTATCATGCATATAAATCAAATGCAATAAAAATGTGACCCTCCCTAAAACTTTGTTGAAAAAGGCAATTTATGATTTTCATGCTAGATTAAATAGAGTTTGATGATGTTATAATACAAATTCTCAAAAAGAAAGATTGACCTTATCTGAATGAAATCGTTGCCACCATTCAAATGAAATAATAGAGAAGGGTAGTTAAGATAGTTGACAAAAGGTTTAGCTCTAATGACAAGCTACCGGCATCAAACAACCAAATTCAAAACTCTCATCCTCTAAAGAGCACAGGCAGACAAATACTCATAATGGTTGATAAAGGCTTCCTGTTGCAAGACGGCGCAACATACAAAAAAAAAAAAAAAAAAAAAAAAAAAAAAGATGATGAAGCTTCATGTCTAGACACTAAGCAAAAGTCAAACAATATTAAGAAGACAAGTAACAAAATATATGATGTGTGAAAGAAATCATCGATTGGGTTTCAAAAGGATATTAAAACTTAAAGGGATTTTGGGTTATTAATTCAAGAGCTGCAACCATATGAAAAATGTTTCATAAAAGTTTATTTCATATACTTCTTCCCTAGCACAAGAAAATAACCATTTTAAATAGATCATTGATGACCGTTACTAGCCAATGAGATATTCTTATAAATAAATCTCTCACAATTTTAAATGTCCTTCATGCACCTAAATTATTATCCAATTTGTTATCAATCCAAAAGTTGACTGCATATTCACAATGCAATAATATATTTTTCCATCATGTAAATCAATAATAGGGCATGAGGAGAATGATTGGACTTGCTAAAGAAAGAGATCGTCACTGCCACATTACATAATCTAATAACCAATGAAGCTCCAGAGTATCTATTGTATAATTTTTCTTTTATTAAATATAAGTACTATAAAGAAAAGAGATAGCTCCAATACCTTTGTCATGATCATCCATCTTTTATTATTCTCCAACTATGTTTTCATTTCAAAAACATTAGCATTACCTAATTTCATTGTGATATTTGTGAGTTAGCTAAAAATGACATGATAAGTTTTCCAACAAGTAACAATAAACACAATTCCTTTTTCTCTCATTTAAAATGACATATGAGAACCGTCCTCTATACCTGACATAATAGAGGCTTAATTGCTTGTGCCCTTCATTGATAATTACACCTATTTGTCATGGATGAATGTGATGAATGCCTTCTTACATAGCGATCAAGAGGGGGCATATATGGAGGCTTCACCAAAGTTTGGCTCATACATAGAAGTATCTGAATGAAGGATGACAACAAGTGAATTGATGCAAACTCTAAAAGCTTGGTTCAAAAGGTCTGCCAAGATAATACTTAGCAGGGGTTACAAACAAAGTCAAAGAAACCATACATTATTTGAATGACACAACAACAAGAGGAGTCTATGTCCTACTAGTTTATGTTAAGGATATCATCGTAACATGTAATGACTCAGAATGTATGAAGATTTTAAGGAAAAAGACTACTACAAGAATCTGAAGATAGAATTATGTAAGCCAATGTAACTATTTGACTTTAAGTTTGCACATTTTCAATATAGATCTTTATAAGCTAACAATAATCCATGATGTATCTATTAAAAGAAATAGCATTTTATAATCAACCTGATATCACATATGTTGTTGGTATGGTAAGTCAATTCATGTATATTCCTAAAGAACTCTCCTAATGATTACACGTTAAATTCAGTAATACCTGCAAAAAACTCGATGTAAAATAATTTTATTCAAAAGAGAAGAAAATCTAACACTTAAAGACGATACATATGTTGATTATGCATCATCTATAATTGATTGGAAGCCAACTTCAAGATACTGAACATTTTGGTGGGCAATCTCTAGACTTTCAGATATAAAATATAAAATATGGTGGCAATTTAACATAAAAGCCAAATTTAGACCTAAGACACTAAAATTCTAAAAATTATGGCTGATAATTATCATAAAGATTTATAGGCTAAATGAAATAGTCATATTATGCTTTATTGTGACAACAAATCACTCATCAATATTGTACAACATCCAACACAATATCGCTAAACATAACATATTGAAGTAGATGTGCATTTTATAAAGGAGAAGCTCCATGATAGTCAAATCTATACTCCATTGGTCATCTATGATAGCCTATTTGCATATATTCTCAGCAAAAGATGATTTAGACTAATACTTCAAAATTTAACATTCAAACTTAAAATGGTTAGCATTCATCCATTCACTTGGCAATGTTCCACCAAACACCTTATTTATTTCATGATAACTCAAATATCAATTTCATCTCTATTAAATTTGCTTCTAGCAATGTTCCACCAAACACCTTATTTATTTCATGATAACTCAAATATCAATGGGATTAGTAGTCCCACCTCGATAATCCATGTATTATTGTAATCAACATAATTATTCTATCTATTCGTGAACTACTGAACTATTGTAATTATTCTTCCTTAATTTTTTATATTTCCTATTAGAAGCTCTCTTTAAATTGTATAAATACTACAAAATTTTGTCATTAAATATTTGACCAATTCTCTCCAATTTTTATCAGTAATATCATGTTATTATCATATATTAATTGCTTGGCTCACGTCATCATTTAACAAACACTCATAAACGATGATTAAGGGTGCGTCTAGGGCAGTAGTGTAGTGGCAGTGCGGTGTCGTGCCGCGCTTTTTTTGTGTTTGACAAAACTGTATTTTATCTACTTATTCAAAAAGGATTCAAAAAGCTGCAGATATAGCTGCGCTTTGCAACCTTACCTAGCTAAGGGTCTGTTTAGGACAGCTGCAACTTATCCACCTTATCCAGATAAGTAACTTATCCTGATAAGCTGGTGATCAGCAGCTGATCCGAATAAACTGGTTGGTTGCTTAGTTTCTGCGTTTGAAAAACAGCTGATTTGCAGTTATTTCTAAATAAATGATCATTCTGTCTCTGATCTGGATGAACTGGCTACTTGTTTGCTCAAGAGAAGCGAGGGTATTTAATTTCCCATGAGCATGTATTTCAATATCTCCATTTAAAAAAAAAAAATTCCAAACGAGTTTGTTTTTTTCCTCGAACAGTACACAAATTTCCCTTGAATCACTACTCGCGCTTTCTCGAATATATATTTTGAAAATTACCCTTATTCCCCAAAAAATTATCTTTCGAGCTCGTCGGCTACAATAGCACAATAAAATAATATTGCAATATTACAACACATATTTTCTTCTATTATACAATATACATCAAAAAAAATACGTAATACGAAAATAAAATAAAATGAGAAAATAAAATGAACAGCAAAGCTACTGTTTGGTGCGAGTATGGTAAAAGATGATCGGGTTGGGCTCACTAGTGTACTGGTTTGAACGAGAAGAGCCAGGGGGAATTCTCGGCTTAATAGATAGGGGAATTGCGCATAAGCTAAGGTAGAATCGAGCTAGTGCAAAGATGTGTTCGGCGCAAAGAGGAAGAATAAGCTTTGTTACGGCACAGAAGAAGACAATTAGGTCTTGTTCAGCTTATAGGAGTGACAAGAGGGATCGCACCATAGGAAGAGGGTAACGTGCAGTTTATGGCACAGTTGATCTGATTTGGCGTGGGGAATCGCGGCAGTGGGAGAAGCGGCGAGGCTTGCATATCGCCGTCATTGATCTCGTAAATGGAGGAGAGGGATCGTGCAAAGGCTTTTATCTAGCATTTGGTTTGCGTGAAGAGCTCTGTGTTCGACTTGAGGAGACGGACATGGCAGTAAACGGACAGGAGAAGGGCACCAGAGAAAATATAAGCCTCATGGACGCACGAACCAAACGGCGATGCGGCGTTTTCAAAACATATAAGCTGCCCCAAACGGACCAAAAGTATGGTAGCCGCTAGGAATCTGCAGTCCGACTTTTCGAAAAAAAAATTATAATAGTCACGACAACTTTTTGGCAATACTTTCACAGTTACATTTTCAAACAGCAGCAGCTGCCCCAAACAGACTCTAATCAATTTCTAATGACATCAAGATGACAATCAATTCGAAAAATATTTAGGTTATTTGATTGCTAAAAAACTTTTCGATAATAAAACATCATTTAAGTATGATGACATCAAGATAAGGACAATTTTTGTTAGAATTGTGCCATCTACATTGAACACAAAATCCCCCTAATTATAGTTATTCAACTTTGCCACTAGTATTTTAGCTTTCTAATAACCTCAACTTTTATATATTTATAGATTGTGAAATACTAAACCTTCAAAGTGTAAATTTATTTTTTCTATAAAAATTAAATTACTACTAAATTTATGATCATTGAAGTCTTCTTCAATTACCTCCTTCTACCACCCAAGAGTTTTGTGAAAACCTCCCCCAAAAAAAAAAGGAACAGAAAACTTTGATACCAAAACTTTGAAAAAAAAATCAAATCTAAAAATTCAAAAGAGATCTATAATTAAATATAAATACTCAAACTAAAAAAGATGTTACAATCATACCATCTCCTCTTAATAAACCATAAAATCCACATCCTCTATAACTCTTACCATCTTCCAAAATTCCCTCAACAATATCCTTAATAATTCACTACACAATATCCTCCAAAATTATTTCCATGACATCCTCTACAACTCAACTAAAGTCCCTAAACATATCCTTGTTTTAATTTCAAATTGAAAGTTAAAATTTAGGTGTGAGTATGAAAAATTGAATGCAAAATTTGATTCGAACTTCCAACTAATCTCCTTCCACATTCCCTCCACAATTTTCTCTAACCATGTTGGCCCAATCAAAGATAATTAACTTCTCAAAGCCTAACATATTCCCCCCAATTTCGCAAAATGCAAGCTCTACCCCACCAAACCCAATCAAACAATTTGGGTTTAGCCCAACCTGACTGACCAAATAAGAAAAAAAGGACTTTCAACCAACTCTACAAATTAAAAAGATGAGAATATTCTCAAACTATGCACAAAGACCTACTAAGCTATCAAAGCCAACTTTCCAAAGAAAATGATAGTGCTCCTGAGGATCAATGAGGGAAATCAACCAAATTGTATTTGATGATGATGCTATTTTCCTTCATCTCTTCTTTCTCAAATGAATTTCCCATATGTCTCCGCTGTTCATATCGAATTTCCTGCAAGATAGACTTTGCTGGCTCCAAAATAATCAATGACCTCCAATTCTTCTACCAAATATTTTAAATTTGATTTCTTCACAGTTAAGAGTAATCAATGTAATAAAAGAAGCATACTTTTGTTAATCAGTTGAGTCTTATTTGTGGCAGTAATTGTATAGTTAGTATTTTATATGCCTTCTCCTTAACATTTTGCAAATTTTCAAGGATAAAATTATCACTTATTATTTTGGCGATCCTTGTCATTAATTTATTTTTTTTATCACTACTTTAATGTTAGTAGGGTTAAAAACTCCATAAATAAAAGATTACTACCAATTATAGTAAGTCTTAGATTATAATTGCAACTGATTGAGTAATGAACTAAGTAATGGTACCGTAAGGCTCCCAATTTTCTTCTTAATCCATCAACATAAAATTTATTTATTAGTTTGATGGGAGGATTTTTTACCTTTCATTGTGTATGGTCAAAGCACAAAACTCTTTTTTTAATTATTTTATTTTCAATAGATGTTACTTTTATTGTTTCTTTAATATAGTCTTTTCTTAGTTTACTTGTATTTTATAGCATCTATCTTAGCCTTCTCATATTTGCAATTCAACTCAACTATCAACAATTTATTTGCTATCCAACATTTGAATCAATTCAATGCATCGAATATAGTAATAGTTTTATAAAATTTACCTTCAAATCCCTCAAAAGCACTCCATTTCAATATAATGGATCATAAAATAATAAAACTTATCGCATATTGGCATCACTTTATCATCTAGCAAATATGGAATCATAATTGTCGCAATCATTTCTGCTAAACATGTATACAATAAATCACTGTATCAAAACTACAGGATTCACCAACCTTCAATTTTGGAATAAAATGGATGCAAACATTGTAGATAAGGAGATGAATTTGATCGAAAACCAAGACCGACTGGCTTCCATTAAAGGTGAAGATCGACAAAAGTAAACTAACACTGACATGCGTCCTTTACACATTGGCTCAAGCAACAAGCCAAAACTAGCGTCCCCTCATTTTTGTTAAAGAGTTTCAAGAGCTCCAAGTTAAACAAAACAACTGCCCTAATTTGTTCTAATTACTGCAGATTGCAGGTTCCAACTAGTCAGCTTAGTTAAATCCAGTTCAACAAACTGATATACAATAGAAGACAAAAATTCTCAAAAAATACCATGTAGAAATATTTACTCAGAACACCCTTAAGAAAATAGTAATCATTCAATGCAATTCTTGAGCTATAACATTCCTATTAGATAGGAGAGGAAACTTGAAGAGAATAAAATATTGTATTGTCTTTCTAATAGGAGCATAAATGTGCATACAGATAGGCAAGCGAAGATAATAATAAAAAATAATACAATAAGGAAAAATGCCTTTAATAACGAGGAAAATTTACAGTAATAGATAGTGCATATTCCTACTACAAATAGTTAAAACATGTGATAGATATGATAACAATTCCACTGCGATGACCCTAAAGCTGACTATAGGCCAAAATCAACTCAAACAAATTTGAACCCTACTATGAACTTTATGGATCACAAATAGTTAAATATTATGACTATCAAGCAGAAAAACATGCATACACCCTCACAAACGAGTTCTCCTCACAAGCAACTTGCATATTCCTTCAGGCTGAAAACTATTTTTTTTTAAAAAAAAGACATCGCCGATTAAAACATAATATATAACCTAAATTAAACAACAAAAGAGACTTCCACCACAAGAGGACCTAATTTTTTTCCCAATTAAAAAAAAAAAGGACTCATTCATCAAATGTAACTTCCAAAGGACATAGAACTGTGTTTGAAAAGTCCAGTTGTCCCTCCAAAATAATATATGCAAATTTAACTGATCTCTGACACGTGCACCCCATAAATCTAAACCGACAAACGAGTAAATTCCAGAAACTTGCAAATATTTATTTCTTAAAGCTACAATAATTACACTGAACACTTCTTCAAGCTCAACAATGATACATTTTTTGCATGGAAAAAATTAAAACTAATCCAAATACCACTATAAAGAATAAATAAAAGCTATTGAATTGCACATGAAATAAGGCAGCATGAATATAATCAACACAAAACAGCCAAGAGCCAACAATATGGTAACAAAAGAATCACCATTCAAGATTTATCTTGCCAAAATAGGCCCAAATTATAGAAATTTGCTGAAAAACAAAACGTCTGTAAACCAACGGGAATATTTGGCATCGACACCCTCACAAATGGAAGCCTGTGATGCAGAATGCTATAGAGAAAATGGTCAATTGGTCATAATATGCAAAAATTTAGAAGTCTCCATCAATGAATCAAAACAATAAAATTTTTAGAAAGAGCAAGAGCTTAAATCATCAAAACCTGAAGAAACAAACCTGCATTTATCTCATTCATAGCTTTTCGCACAAAAGAATCGGGTATAATGTCAACCATGAGAATCTGCTCAATATTATATCCATATGCTCCCATTACCTAGTCAGTTATTTAACAGAATAGGTTAACGCCTATAAAAAAACATGATAGACAATGTAGGGCAGATAAATTCGTTCAAAACCCAAAACTCAATCAATAATTACCCAATTTTTAATTTACTTGAAATTAAAATAAAGTTTCCTAAAGTCCAGAAAGGCTCACTAGAAATTAGTTCTATTGTCAAAATCATATATAAAGAGAAGATTTAAGTTACCTTTTCAAGTTCTTCCAGTACAGCTTTTGCCACTTCGCCCTTTTGTTCGAAGAGTTCATCAAGGGTCATCCTTGGGACATGGGCACGAACAACTACAGTTGCAAATATGGGCAAAAATGTCATTCAGAATATGCACAAAACTATGGAAGCATGAATTCATGTCAAAAGTTCATATGGTTATTCAACAACAACAAAGCCTTAATCCCACTACGTGGGGCAGGCTACATGAATCCTTTTTCTCCATTGCGTCCTATTTAGTGTCATATTTTCATTTAGTTATAATAAATTAAGATCATTTTTTATACAATAAACCCAAGTCTTCCTAGGTCTACCTCTACCTTTCTTAAAATAAGTCGAATCTAAAACATATACTCTCCTAATCGGATCATCAGTTGGACGACGTTTAATGTGACCAAACCATCTAAGACAACTTTCTCTAATTTTGTCCGTCACTGGAGCTACACCAACCCTATCACGGATATATTCATTTCGCATTATGTCTTTAAGTGTAAAGTCACTCATCCACCTAATCATTCTTATCTTGGCAACCCTTAGTATTATGCTTCTCTTTTAAAGACCAACATTCAGCGCCATAGAGCATTGCAAGTCTCACCACCATCTTATAAAATTAAAAAATTATATTCATTTGGTTATTCAAAGAACAAAGAATATTTAAAAAAAAATCACAAAAATATAATAGATACATCATTTGCTTCAATGTAGTTGACAATTATTATTTGTACTTCTACTTTCCAATCAAATGCAATGATTTCATTTTCAAACACAAAATGACGAGAAAGCAAATTTCAAATTTTGTTAATAATGCCTTCAACCAAAATTAACTAAATTAACAATAACAACAAACCTTTATCCCACTAAGTGGGGTTGGCTACACAAATCTTTTTCTCCATTGCATCCTATTGAGTGTCATACTTTCATCTTTCATTTAATTCTAAATATTTTCATTTAATTCTAATAAATTAAGATCATTTCTTCTACAACATGCCCAAGTATTTCTAGGTCTATCTCTACATTTCTTAACATAAGTCGAATCTAAAACATCTACTCTTCTAATCGGATCATTAGATGGTCGACATTTAATGCGACCAAACCATCTAAGACAACTCTCTCTAATTTTGTCTACCGCTGGAGCTACACTAACCCTATCATGGATATATTTATTTCACATTTTGTCTCTAAGTGTAAAACAACTCATCGACCTAAGCATTCTCATCTCGACAACACTTAACTTAGTTTTATGCCTCTTTTAAAGGCCAACATTCAACACCGTAGAGCATTGCAGGTCTCACCACCATCTTATAAAATTTTCCTTTCAATATAATCGGTACTTTTCTATCACACGGTACTTTTCTATCACACAATTTCTATCACACAATAGGCATGAAGTATTCATTCACTTCAACGAACCAACTTGAATTCTACTAATACCATCTTCATCTATATCGCCATCACTTTGAACAATAGGCCCGAGATATCTAAAGCATTCACACATCTTAATAATTTGATCAACCATAGTTACAACTATGTCACTAGAGCTACTACTACTAAAATTACATTCCATGTATTCAGTTTTAATTCTATTCAAACAAAGGCCTTTAAACTCCCATGTAGACCTCCTTAATTCAAGTTTTTCCTGAACTTTTTCTCTAGTCTTATCCACGAGAAGATATCATCAGCGAGAAGTATACACGAAGGTACATCCTACTGTAAATGTCCAGTAAGGGCATCATAACTAAAGCAAAAAGATATGGGCTTACAATCAATCTCTGATGTAATCCAACTAAAATAAGAAAATATTTGCTCAAAGCATCATAACTAAAGCAAAAAGATATGGGCTTAAAATCAATCTCTAATGTAATCCAACTAAAATAAGAAAATATTTGCTCAATCCTCCTTCCATTCGAACACAAGAACAGTTGTAGTATACATATCTTTAATAACTTGAATATAAGTCATATCAAAACCTTTCTTCCCTACAACTCTCCAAAGGATACCTCTTGGAAACTTATCATAAACTTTTACTAAATTAATAAAAACCATATGTAGATCCTCTTTATTCTCTTCGAACTTCTTCATCAAACCTCTTAATAAATGTATAGCTTTCATGGTAGACCTGCCCGACATAAATTCAAATTGATAATGACAAATCTTTGTAATAAGTCTTAACCGATGTTCAATTACCCTCTACCATAATTTTAAAGTACGACATCAACTAAATTCCTCTATAATTTGCACACTCTTGCGCATCCTTTTTATTCTAAAAAATGGAGACCAAAATACTCTTCCTCCAATCCTCAGGCATCTTTTTAGTTTTTAAAATAATATTAAAGAGTTTAAGCCAAGAATCTCCCAAATCTCCTATATATTTTTACATTGTAATTGGGATATCATCAATTCCCATAAACTTTCAACCATTGGTTTTCTTTAAAGTCTCATCAACATCTTTTTTACAAATGCGACTGTAAAAATGAAATATTTTATTATTATTAATGATATTAAAATCACTAAGGTCGATCGTATTTTCAGAAACTTCATTAAAAAGTTTTCAAAATAATTCATCCATTTATGTTGAATATTTTTTTCTAAGAAAAACACTTTTTTATTTTTCATCATTAATACACTTGAGTTAAATCTTTACTTTTCTTTTCTCTTTGTTGGACTAGTTTATACATATATTTTTCACTCTCCTTAGTAAATACATAATTTTTAGCGGCACAGGTTGTTCTCTTAGAATCCCTATGGGCTATTTTACATTTTTTTTTCAGTTCTCTAAGCTTTTATATTTAAACAATTTTTTATAACAAAATTGTTTACATTATCTTTTGTTGCACATTATATTTCACCGCAAACTATTTTTATTTATAGAAACTTCTTTCTTTTAATTCCCCAAGTAAATCTTTTATCATTTGTTTAATAGTATTTGTTACTTTATCCCACATAAAATTTGTTTCTTCATAATATCCCAAATCTTGAAATCATGAAGTTTGCTCATACAAAAATATTATTTATGTCCTTTAGGTGTCCCCATCTAATTCTATGATAATGATTCCTAGTGTTTTTTTATTTTACATTTTCTCATCTTAAAATCTAGAACTAATAATCTATGTTGAGTACTTAAATCCTCACTTGGAATGACCTTATAATCTTTACATTCTCAACGATCTCTTCTTCTCATAAAAAAATAATCAATTTGTGTTTTATTAGATTCACTCTTATAAATAATAATATACTCATCTTTTTTCTTGAATAAAGTACTAGCATAAACAAAATCATACACTAAAGCAAAATTTAATATAACTTTACATTCTTCATTAATCACTCCAAAACCTTAGCCACCATGAATTTTTCTAAAATCTTCTACCACTCTACCTACATGTCCATTTAAATCACCTCCAATAAAAACTCTTTCTTCAAGAGGTATCATTTGTATTAAGTTTTCTAGGTCATTTCAGAATTTTTCTTTAGAACCTATATCTAAACATACTGAGAAGTATAAGCCCTTATAATATTAAAAATCTAAGTATCAATAATAATCTTAAGATCTATAACTTTATCTCCAATTCTATTAATTTTTACAGCATTATCTTTCAAAATCTTATCTATAATTATGCCTTCACATTTTCTAGTGTGACTCTTACATAAATTCTAAAGTTTAAAACCTAAGTTATCCATCTTCTTAACCTTTTCTCCAACACATTTAATTTCTTGAATACATAAGATATTTATATTTCTATGAATCATAATATCAACTAATTTCATTAGTTTACCTATGAGAGTAACTATATTCCAACCTATATTCCAAAATCCTATCCTAAAAAGTAACCAAATTATCATTCAAACTAATTTAAGATACCTCTTGGAAACTTATCATAAACTTTTAATAAATCAATAAAAACCATATGTAGATCCTCTTTATTCTCTTCGAACTTCTTCATCAAACCTCTTAATAAATGTATAGCTTTCATGGTAGACCTGCCCGACATAAATTCAAATTGATAATGACAAATCTTTGTAATAAGTCTTAACCGATGTTCAATTACCCTCTACCATAATTTTAAAGTACGACATCAACTAAATTCCTCTATAATTTGCACACTCTTGCGCATCCTTTTTATTCTAAAAAATGGAGACCAAAATACTCTTCCTCCAATTCTCAGGCATCTTTTTAGTTTTTAAAATAATATTAAAGAGTTTAAGCCAAGAATCTCCCAAATCTCCTATATATTTTTACATTGTAATTGGGATATCATCAATTCCCATAAACTTTCAACCATTGGTTTTCTTTAAAGTCTCATCAACATCTTTTTTACAAATGTGACTGTAAAAATGAAATATTTTATTATTATTAATGATATTAAAATCACTAAGGTCGATCGTATTTTCAGAAACTTCATTAAAAAGTTATCAAAATAATTCATCCATTTATGTTGAATATTTTTTTCTAAGAAAAATACTTTTTTATTTTTCATCATTAATACACTTGAGTTAAATCTTTACTTTTCTTTTCTCTTTGTTGGACTAGTTTATACATATATTTTTCACTCTCCTTAGTAAATACATAATTTTTAGTGTCACAGGTTGTTCTCTTAGAATCTCTATGGGCTATTTTATTTTTTTTTTTAGTTCTCTAAGTTTTTTATATTTAAACAATTTTTTATAACAAAATTGTTTACATTATCTTTTGTTGCACATTATATTTCACCGCAAACTATTTTTATTTATAGAAACTTCTTTCTTTTAATTCCCCAAGTAAATCTTTTATCATTTGTTTAATAGTATTTGTTACTTTATCCCACATAAAATTTGTTTCTTCATAATATCCCAAATCTTGAAATCATGAAGTTTGCTCATACAAAAATATTATTTATGTCCTTTAGGTGTCCCCATCTAATTCTATGATAATGATTCCTAGTGTTTTTTTATTTTACATTTTCTCATCTTAAAATCTAGAACTAATAATCTATGTTGAGTACTTAAATCCTCACTTGGAATGACCTTATAATCTTTACATTCTCAACGATCTCTTCTTCTCATAAAAAAATAATCAATTTGTGTTTTATTAGATTCACTCTTATAAATAATAATATACTCATCTTTTTTCTTGAATAAAGTACTAGCATAAACAAAATCATACACTAAAGCAAAATTTAATATAACTTTACATTCTTCATTAATCACTCCAAAACCTTAGCCACCATGAATTTTTCTAAAATCTTCTACCACTCTACCTACATGTCCATTTAAATCACCTCCAATAAAAACTCTTTCTTCAAGAGGTATCATTTGTATTAAGTTTTCTAGGTCATTTCAGAATTTTTCTTTAGAACCTATATCTAAACATACTGAGAAGTATAAGCCCTTATAATATTAAAAATCTAAGTATCAATAATAATCTTAAGATCTATAACTTTATCTCCAATTCTATTAATTTTTACAGCATTATCTTTCAAAATCTTATCTATAATTATGCCTTCACATTTTCTAGTGTGACTCTTACATAAATTCTAAAGTTTAAAACCTAAGTTATCCATCTTCTTAACCTTTTCTCCAACACATTTAATTTCTTGAATACATAAGATATTTATATTTCTATGAATCATAATATCAACTAATTTCATTAGTTTACCTATGAGAGTAACTATATTCCAAAATCCTATCCTAATATATCAACTAAAAAGTAACCAAATTATCATTCAAACTAATTTAATACATGAAGTTACCATCAAAAACATAAGCTTGAATCTGTTCCTGGGGATTCTGCAACTCATAGAATGCATCATCAGCGCTTTCCTTAATAACTCGATACTGGACAGAGCAAAGCAATTGCACAAAAACATTGTCCTGCAGAGAATAGCTCAAAATTAATTTCGGATACTGCTCTAAGAAAATAATTTTTCCACCTTAGCTCTGACACATATTAACCATATATCAAAAGCAATTTAAGATTTGAATTTCCAGCGTGCAGCAATAAAAACTGCTCGTAACAAAAGGTCAAATGATTCTATTACAGAATTATCACAAAAGAAAAATAAATAAGCAAACGGCAAAACTTAGATGTTGAAAATGAGATATTTCAAAAAAAAAAAAAAAAAAAAAAAAAGGTTAATTGGCGTTAGGGTTTTCCAATTCAGAGGTATTTTGACGATTGGAAGCTGGTGAATTGAACGGCAAGATGGGTGAACCTTGGTCTTGGTCTCGATGCGGACTTCGAAGGAGAAGACACGGGTGGATAGGATGCCGGCAAGGCATTCTCCGGCAATTGGGTTTAAGAAAAGGAAGCCCGGGCCGGCAAGCCGCTGAAACCGCCCCCACTCTTCCACGATACCAACACTTGCTTGACCGATGCAAGCGCAGCAGAAGCACCATAAACCACTCGACGTCATGATCGAGTCCTATTCTCCCCCTCTCCGTCTACCTCTCCCCCTCTCTTTCTTTCTCTGCGTGTATCTACTTCTGTTCAGCGGTGGTGACAACTGAGCGACGCGTTCTACAGCAGCCTTATTGTTTTTTAGTAAGATTTGTATACATACACACAACGTCTTACTATTTACAATTTAACACAAAAAAATTGATATTTACATTTAGTGGGTGATTACATACATGGCACCCAAAACATTGCTATTTACCAATCAAGTACTCTCTTTCATCCATATTTTAAATTATCACTCAAATATAAATGGTCATGATAAAATCTAAAATCATATTTTTAACTTTTATCAAATTCACAATGATTTGATCCTGACATGTGTAAATGCATCAGTTTCATAGTTCAAAAATCACATAAGAGTTTGATTTGTAAATAACAATGTGTCTTGTGCTCTATATGTAATCATCCCTTGCATTTATAATGCCTTCATTGTTGATTTTCAACGTAGAGAAATCTTAAGTCCTAACCCAGTTTAAGTGGAAACCCCTCGGTACTGGAAAAAAAAAAAAATAGGTCTAATCTAATATAAGTAATTTACTATGAACTTGAAGTATATAGGTCCGCTATAACTCAAAATAAGGGAATATGGGATTAGAAAAATTGGCAGTCACAGATGAATAGTAATAATTTAGCTGTCGTACCAAAAAATGTGTCAACTCGAATATCAAAGCAGTTTGACTACCTAATGAAGAATAACGTGGCAAAGGTGAGCCCACCAAAAAAATGACCCGACGGCCCAGGAGACTAATTGGCTTACACTGGTCAAGGATCATCTAAATCGATCAAACAGTACGCATCTAAGCGACCCATCCTTACATCCTAGACAAACGAGGGAACCATCGAGACATCATGGGGTCTCTTGCAACAGTTTTTTGTCACGTGTGTAGACTGTCCACCTGACTGACTCGACATGACTCAATGCTCGTTCTTAGTGTTTCGCAGCTCAAGACAACTTTCTAAGACCTCTGGTATATGCTCGGGGCACAAAACCAAGGCTTGTGATGTCGACCCCATTCGGGAGAACCCACAGTTGGACCTACTCACCCAGAACATTGGACGTGTTTGATGTCCATTGTGGTATTTAGAGGTCCCTCTGTATCCATTTGGAGCCTCCCTGGGGTCAAGAGAATTTACAAAACCCTCCTACAAGAGCTACGAGAAAATTAGGGTTTGGAACACCCTACTGGCGTTGTAGTATAGAGAGTCCATTGGTGACAAATTCCCTAATCATCGGGTGTGCTAAATACTCATTTTTGAGGTTAGGGGAACATAATTTACATATATGTTATCTCCCATAGCGTTCGGATCGAGAAACTCTTGTCAGGCACTCCCGATGTTAATCAGGGTTCTCAAAGCTAAAACCGACGCCTAGGAGCCAGCCTGAGGCACCTAAGTGCTTAAAATGGCTTCCCAGATGTTCAAAAGGGTACCGTTGAAAGTTTAGCACCAGTTGTTAGCTTATATGCACCAAACTGGGTGCTTAGGCGCCCGTCTCAGGGGGTTATGCGCCCAAAACTACTAAAAAAAGGCCCTTTTCCCAATAGATGGGAAAGCTGGTGCCGGAGCCCTAGTACCAGGGTGCCATATTGGGTTCCTAAGCGCAAATCTACTCCATGAACCCGATTTTTGAAGCGAATTTGACCGTTTTGACCCCCATGCACCCTTTAGGCAGCCCAAAAGCTGTATTTCCTTGGGCATGCAAAAAAGGGATTATCATACCCTTTTAGAAGCTTCCTAAGTGAGGTGGAAATACCAAATTTGGAAATTTTGGAGGGAAAATGGGAGGGGGTTGGATTAAGTATTTTTCTTCCCCTCATTTTACTATTTTCTCACATTTTCATTTTTTGGGCTGAAGCTTTGTGTGCTTGAGAGGGCAAGGGAGAACATCTTCTTATTCCTGAAGGAGCATAGGGTTTTCTTGGAACTTATAGCTTAGAGTAAGGAAAAGGAGCAAGGATCTTCAACCTCCTCAAAGAGAACATCAAGGGAGTTGGTTATCTCCAATCTTTTTCTTCCTTCTTCTTCCTCTTCTTCCACCACTTCATTTAAGTGTGTGAGGAGGAGTTTGGTCAATGAAAAAGCAAGTTTTTTTCTCTCCTACACTAAAGGAGAGCTTCATCTTAGCTTAAAGAAGGATTGGCGTAGCTTCATCGAAACTTCACTGGAACATTGTCATTACTCCTGACACTAGGAGAGCTTCATCATACATGAAGAAACATGACATCAAATGCCACGTTGATAAGATTCTTTAAAATCCCTCGTGTTTTCTTTCTTAGCTAGCCCTAAAAATAGAGTTTGCTAGGTGTTGTGTGTTTAGTCGCCCACATGAGGCAAGTTGTTCGGGCGACACTAGCCGGCATGGCCAAATGCTTTTTGATTAACTAATTTTATGGTGTCGTCATGGGTTCGATTGCCCACACTAGCAAGTCGGGCAACCAACACTAGTCGACACTGCCACATGCCTATTGATTGGTCATTTATTTTCTAAAGGAAGCCCTATGTTAGGACACAGATGCGTGTCCAAATCCTTTTCGTAGTTGAGTGATTTCCTATTGCAAACCCTAGACTTAAATCCTTTGAGGGTTTGAAATATTTGTATTTGGTAAAGTTAGAAAAGCTTTTTAGCTAGCTCACTTTGCAAAATCAAGAGGAGTTATGGAATGGGAAAAGCTTTGTAGCTAGTTCATTTCACAACACTGTAAAGAGTTGCAATTTTTGAAATCTGAAGGTGAAGCTTCCCACATGCCTCGCCAAAGCAGGAGGCATCTATGCTGCATATCAAAGAGCTAACCCCTAGATTCCTCTGCGAGTAAGATAGGGTGAGCATGGTTTGCTATTGTGCATGATGATTTCATTACGTTGCATACTTCGATGTGATGTATGTTGCATGGCAATTTTTGCACATTGCACTTGGGTTCGACCAACCGCCACAACACAATCAACCTTTCTTAGGTTCGATTAGTAACTCCAGCCCGATCGACCAATCACTTAGGTCCAACCGACCACACTCGATTGACTGATCACATTGGTCCAACCAGCCACCCATATCGGGGTCAACCGATCACTTTGATCATATCAGCCGCCCCAGCTTGGTCAACCGATCACTTAGGTCTGATCCGTCGTCCCGGCCCGATCAACTAATCACTTTGGTCCAATCCGCAGCCTTAGCCTGACCCAACATGTCGAACATCCAATTTCACTTTCATAGAGTATGTTAAGATGATGAATTATATTGAGTAGATCCTTTATACTCTTCTCTTATAATGAATTAATAATATGTGTAGGATATTTTGTTATATTTAGAATAGTTTTAATCATTAAAGTGATGGTTTTACTTTGTTCTTAATTTACTTATCATTTTGGTCAAGTGATAAATTAAATTTTGTTTTGAATCAATATTGACTCGAGTGAGCTATGAAATTAACGACTAGGATAAACAACATTGTACAATTGGATGAAAGAAAAGTAGTCCATAGAGAAATAGGTTTTGATGGGTTCAAATTGGGGTTTATAGGGTGACAGGCAGAAACATTAACCAAGTTTAAACCAAGCTTCTTTATGCGCTTGAAAGAGCAAAGAAGTTGTTTGCTCATGTTTGTCACTTAGTACAATCTCTATTCAAAGTATTCTATTCCTAAACACATTACTTATGTTACTGCAAGGGAAGGGTAGTTTTTATATCTTGATCTTTCTCGATTCAATTAGCTTTAGTAGAATTAACTTAGAAGTAATTTGATAAAATTAGTGATAGTTTAGTAGGATTAACAAGCATAACTTGGATCGACTATACTTCCAGGCTAAGACTCATTATAGTTGGCTAGAACTTTTCTTAGGTGTAAATCACAGCCTTCCCTGTGAGATCAATAATTCATATTCAATAATCTGATATTACTTGAACGATATGTATATTTATATGAAAATCCTAGTGTGCAGTGCTTCATTGTTATTAAACTCAAGTTCTAAAATTTATATACCTATTTAAGATTTTAAATAGTTCATCCATAGGCAGTAGATTTGACCATATGTCAATCAATGGCTCGATTTAGAACTCAAGTTTCTTCTTTCTTTCCCCTAACAAACAACAAAGCAATGTTAAAACAAATAGTGTGTTGAAACTCTATTCTCATTAGAATTTCCAAAAAAATTATGGATAGACATAATCTTACTGAGCTGGAGACATGATCTTGCTAAAAATTTTCTTCTCACCTTTTATTTATGCCACACATTTTGTACTTCCACTTTCTTTTTTATTTTGACATAATTTAGTCGATTCATTTTTATTTAAAGATAAATAAAAACTATTTTAAGAAAATTATAGTCACATATACTCTCAATACATTATATGTCATATAAGAGTAATTCAATACATAAGTAATTAGTCGTCCTACGAAATTTTGAAAAATTGTTATAATGCCAAACTCTTAAAAAAAATTCATATTTAACATAGAAGGGATTGATTGAGATCACTTATATTTTTTTATTTTTATTTTTATTTTATTTTATTTTATTTATATGTTGATAATTTGAAATAAAACATATTTGATGCTAGTAATTTATTTTAAAAATACTCACAATTCTAAAATTTTTTTATTATTATTATTTTTAAAATATATATATTAAAAAGATAAAAATATGTAAAAAATACACTAAATAAATATATTTTAAATAAGAAAATAAGAAAATTTTGACAAAAAATGCCTTGAAATTCTTTGTTCTTCTGCAATGGCATTATAGATGCTTACAAACTTTACATACAAATAAAAAAAAAATACATATGAATTGATATAATGTTTATAAAATCAAATAAATTTATTTATATTTGAATTTGTCCAAGGATGAAAAAGATTTATACAAGGCAAAAATATTAAAAATTGCCTTTTAATTTTTAGGCAAAAATATTAAAAATTGCCTTTAAAATTTAGATTTAGTGCCCATCTTTCTCATCCCTTTTTATATAAAAAAGGGGGTTAATTTTAAACATTTTGGTGTGTTATTTTAATAAATTATCTAAAAATCTCAAAGTCAAAGCACTTTCATACTATTTTCTTTTATCATATTTTTTTTCTTACAATGTCAAAGTGCTCAATATTGAGTGATATTGAATTTATTAAAATTCTGTCATCAATAAATTCAATTTGACCAAACACTTGCCTAAATCAGAGATTGTTTGAATTTTCAAATAATGATTTCATGATTTTAATTTCATCTCAATGGTTTGATTTAATCTTATCTTGACTCGAATCAAATCACTTTTCGTGTTGTTGGGGGTTCGTATTATTGAGATGCTCAACCGAGCTAAAAATTTGATGAAATCAATGATTAGATGATTCTGAACTTATCCTGAAATTTATCGCATCCAAGTACATTGAGATTTATGGCATATCATGTGAATGATATATCAAATATTAATCTTCTAAATTATAAAAAATTTTTCCTTCACCTTCTTAGCTATGGGCATAACTATAAGATCATCTTAAGCAAAGTGATTGTTGTGAGATATACACCAGTTGATGTGATATATATGTAAATCATACAGAAGAACGATCAACGAAGTGAAAAAATAGAATGAGAAAATTCACACCAGAAAACAGTAACATAGCGAAACACACAAATTTGCGTGGTTCGGCAAATTGTCTATGTCCACGGAGTTGCAGAGGAATTTACTACTTGAAGAATTTACACTAGTAGATCGTCTCAACTTATAAGAGGAATCTTTCGCTTCGTTACTCTCTCTTCTTCTCTCTCTGTTCTTCTCTCTCTACACCAAGATACACCGAAAAAACTCTACACTGAGATATGAGATACACCTGAGATACACCGAAGAAGACAAACTTACAAGAGAAATAAATCCAATTTCTCTTCTGTCACAAGCCACGAAGAAGAAATCAGGGGATAACAATCTTCTTATTATTCTTTCTTCTTACTTCACCGCAAGGAACTACACATTGCACTTCTCTTCCTCTGTCCCGAGGAAGCCCGAAGAAGAACACTAAAAAACCGTGACTTCATCAAACCCAAGGAGAGCCGTGTGATACCATTTATTCCGAAGAGGAGGGGATGCTTCGCTTCACAATAGAGGAAGACTGGAGCGGTTGGCGCCTACGGTTCGCAAATCGACGCCAGGGGGAGTGGGTCACGACTGTTTCGCTATCGGGAGCTGGAGCTGCATGACAGAGCGGGAGATGCGGCTCTTCGCGAAGCTGAGGGAGGCGTGACGATCGGGCGAAGCGAGGGCTTCGCTTCGCGAAGCAAGGGGCGGGGTAGCGGTTCGCTGGTTTAATCGGGCTCCAGCTAACAGTGATTGTTGAGATTATCATAGCTCCTCAAGTCCAAAAAAATTTGAGCATCATTGTTAATTCCTCATTTCACATCTTACAAACACTCCTATGCGAGCTAATATTATATCAAATATATCTATATAAACATGCTAAAAAAAATTATTTCCTTAAAGATGTGAAAATTTCTCTTTAAGAGGGATGATTATGCTTAAAATGTGCACAATAAACAAACTATACATATAACAATCAAAATATCACAGTTTCATTTATTTTAAAATAGGAAGATTTAAATACATACCACTCAATACCAATGTATTTACATTCAATTTTTACATATATGGCACTTTATCTATGCATAAAAAGATTATTTCCTTTTTTTAAAAGTTAAAAAAGTGATATTTTTTATGTGATATAAAAGTTTTGGTTGGTATTTTTTTTTTCTTAAAAAGAATAACTAGAGATTATTATACGAGCCTCCAACCACCTCTAATATGTCTAACAATTCGAGTATCATCTCCTTAAGGTCAACTATATCAAAGGGGATTCAAAACTTCGACCCGGACCCGAGTGGTCTTATAACGCAGATGCCAACCAGTAGGCCGAGTCACGCAACACTATTTGGTTAGTATAAATGTAAATAATATTTTTTAACTTTTAGATTCTTAAGTACACAGGAATTGGATGGTATGCATGTAAATACCCCTAGTAAATAATATTTACAAATCTACCAATCTAAAGTAAAAGCTTAAGAGCTTACTTTGAAGGGGCACAAATGTTGAATCTTTCTAAACATAGAGCAATCTTTCTTCCATCAAATACTATAGTTAAATTACATGCATTTTATGCACATTAAACGCCGCTGTCAAAAAGTCCCCCAAAAATAGATATATTATAATCGTTAATCCTAATTAGAAAGTGAATTAATGATAATTAATTGGATCGATTTCCACCGGCCAAGAACGAACTCGTCCGAAATATACAATTTAATTTTCTCATCAGAGCCCTATCTTATAAAATTACTGGAGATCTGAGAGTATGAAAAGTATTTTTTGGATTATCTGACAAGTGGAGGTTTACTAAAAGAATTAATTAGGGCTCGTTTGGGACAGTTTATTTGGTGCGGTGGATTTTTGAAAACGCACCTGACCTGTTTGGGTAAACT
>NW_018164651.1:180279-181190 GCF_001263595.1 Phalaenopsis equestris
CTACTCGCGGTGAACCGAAATAGAATCTAATTGAACCAAAATGAACTTCAATCTAACCCAATATGATTCAACCTGAACAGAATCCAACTAAAACCCAAACTGAACTCAATTGAGCCTAAACTCGATCCAATTTGATTTGAGCTGACCTTCTCTAACCTTGGCTAGCCTTAATTAATCTTAGCCAACCTTAGCCAATCTTAACTAGAAACCATAGCTCACCCCCAACCCAAGCCCAATCTTCATTAAGTCTAATTCATGTGTAGTGATTCATGGGTAGCATTTCATGTGTAGTAATTCATATTTCATGTTCTTAAACAAAATATGCTTAGTTCTTTTTATATGCTTAGTTCTCTTACTTTTAGGTTCTCCCTATGAGCATTTAATATGACAAAGTTAAAAAATTTCAAACATAGACACCAAAACTTAAGGACACAACCAAACACAGAGCACTAACCTAGAAAACCACAACAAAACTTTAAACTCAGAAGTAACTTAATACTTATAATAGCTGACAAATTTATGAATCAAAACAAACTACGAATTGAATACCAAACTTTAAAAAAAACATTTAAAATCCACGAACATAAAGAACAAAAACTAGGCATCTGATACAAAACCTTGGTTAGCCAACTTAGACACAAGAGCTGGGGATCACACACACCCTAGGTTAGCCTAAATCCAAAAGTCTATGTTAGTTTAATAGGTACCATAGTTGGTGATAAGAGTTAGGACTTAAAAAACAAACAATCTTAGCCCTTGAAACTAAAGGAGATGTCCTTACAATGAAGTAATCCATGGTTACTGACGAAGATTTTTCTAACTACCTTAAAATTAAGAAACCTTCCACATGTCATGGTCATGCCACTCAAGGAGTTTTTATGATTATAAGGTTGGTTGTAGTTGAAGGATAC
>NW_018164651.1:181290-216593 GCF_001263595.1 Phalaenopsis equestris
AAGGTTGGTTGTAGTTGAAGGATACCAACACACCCCGAAATGATGGAAAATCATGGGCATCTTGACTTGGGGCATTATTCATTATGTAGTTTAGTTCACATATTTGGATTCCTTCTAGAGTCTAGCTTTGTTTCAAAACTAGGGTTTCACCTCTGTCTATGAATCCTTCCTACCTAATTAGGAATTTCTTCAAATGCAAAAAAAAATGATTAAACTGTCTAAACATATCCTGTCAATCCAGACCTTTGAACTTCAACTCTTAGTCAATATTTTGAAGCCTTAATCATTCAACTTGTTTAATCCCTTCCGACTCCACTAATACTGATTAATTTCAAACTCAACAATCACCACAAAAAATTCAATCATTTCGGTAAAAATTCCTCCCTGGATGGTTAAATCCCTTTGTTTGTGCATTTTCATGATATACTGACATTGAATTGTAAATCTCATCCATTTGACTTATTTCTTTAAAACTCTAAACTTGAATCCTTCTATCACCTTTTAAAGTCCAACCTTGCAAACTAAATAACATATGTCGTTAAATTAATCAAGATTTTTCTTTAAGTCTCACAGATTTGAAGATGTAATTAATTATGAGGGGGTTTACCCTTGTGCAAACACTAGACCTCAAAATAAAATAAACGTTATCTTACACTCATAAGATAAAAGAAAAATCTAGGTTATATAGACCCACAAATATTTTTATTATCAAAATGATTAATCCCGTTTTAAGGTATTATTTTCTCCCCTCAGGGTGATATATTATTCTTTAAATGTAGCGCTCGATCCTTTAGATACAAGTCCTTTTTGTTCTATGGTAAACACATCCACAAAATATCCCCCATCAAGACTTTTTCTAGTGACTCCTTCGTGGATCGTTCCTCTCTACATCTTTTATAATGACATATGCTATTATCTATCGGTAGTGTATGTACTCCTTAAGAATTCAAGCTACCCATCTTTCCATCAGGCTTTCCATTTATCACATTATGGAATTGGTCCACAAAGTTTACCCGTGCTATGATTCCCACCTCTCATCCTAAAACTTCATGTTTTTTTAACTACACATTTGAACCTTATTTAATTAGTAAAGCTTTAAGGATATGCTTTATCATCAGTTTTCTTTGATGAAAGTTTTGTCAAATTAAATCTAGTCTCAATTTCATTAAAAATTCAAAGATTCTACAAACGGCTTCCTGTTGACATATTCTTTGTATCTCATTACAGGAAAGATATCTACTAAACTCATATTCTCCCTTGTAAACGGAAGTAATCTGACCCTTAATCCAGGTCATCTAGACGTTGGGTCCCTGATCAAGATGGGAATTGACATTGATGGTATGAACTTTTCCATAATAGGCCCTTGAATCACCAATGATAAGGAACCCTTGATGAAATTTAACATCAATTATAAGGAAGATTTTTTCATTGAAAAAGCGAGCCATTGAGACTACCCATGTTGTGACGGCAACAGTTGCTGTTATTCCTTGGGCTATTCAATATTATGAAAAGATAGAAATCAGTAAGACTCCTGAAGTAATCAATGAACTGCTCAAATCCTCGATGTCTTCAAGATCGGTTCGTCTGATGAAGTGACTCTTACACTGACTAAAACTCAATGATGAAATCAAAATAGAAGGCTTCACAAAAGATTGCATGGGCTACAAAAGAAATGAATTTAGTTGACAAGGACATAGATGTGAACATGATTCACCCGAATTTTTTCCTTTCCTAAGTGGGAGTAGGTTTCATTCACTCTTTGCTGCACAAGTGGAGGAAATAGTTCATAAGATAGTTATGTCATCTCCACTTTTGTTCGAGTATAAAACTCCTAGTATAAGAAAGAGAAAATATCATGTAACTAGACTCCACAAAAAATTAGAAAGCATTGCAATGAAAGAAGGATCCTCTATTATTGAAATCCTTCGAGTTAAAGGAGGTGTTGTATCTCATAAAAATAAAGGGAAGATTTTGAGACATGGTGAAACTGCAAAATACAAAGATATAATGGGTCATGAATTTAGAGGGAACTCCTCTATACAAACTGATAAGCCTCACCCTCACTATCCCAAGCGCAGAAAGATAGATGACACTATATTAATCATGTCCAAACAATCAAGAAATGTTTTCACTTCATTGTCAATGTATCCCTTTCACCAATTATCACCTAAGGATCCTCCCTACATTTTAAAATATCTTCAAAACACATTGTAGACCAACCAAAAGACGAAATAATCAATGAATTGGAAGCCAATATAACACAACTCAAAAAAGAGGAAGAAAAATTCTTGTTGGGTGGGGGGTGGGGAGGGGAAGGGTGTCAACAACTCAAAAAAGAGGAAGAAAAATTCTTGTTGGGGGGAGGGGTCGAAACTAGCTCTTCTAAAAGAGAACGTCAAGATGATAACGAATCTGAGGATGTTATGATTGAGGAAGGTGTAACACTGGATGCATCCCAACTTCTTCCAAATCAACTAAGGCAAAAAGATGAACAGATAGAGAGGCTAGATAAAAAGATGGAAGAAATACTAACCTCAGCCCCTCAGTTTCGAAATAAAATTCCTGCTCTGGTGCAGGTGGAAGTGAAGAAATCTATAGTTGTACGTAAAATTGAAAGCCCAAAAATAACGAAAATTGAGGATGAAGCCACCAAGAAGAAGTCAGAGTTACCATTAAACCCTAAGGAAGATCTAAAGACCCTAATTGAACGACAAGTAAAAGAGGCCTTAGCCTAGGCTCAAGGTATTTCATCATTACCCATGGGAAGACCTTATTCGAAGGAATTTGATGTAGTGCAATATCAAAAGGGGTTTGTACCACAACCATTTCGGTGTTTGATGGAACTGACAACCGAAGACAACGCTTGGTGAACTTTCGTGCAAGTTGTTTTAATGCCTGGGGAAGCGACTTATTTCTATTCTATTTATCTGTTAATAGTTTTTCTAGAATTGCACTCGACCAGTACACAACATTACTAATAAATCAGTTAAAACTTTCTCCGAGCTCGAAGGATTATTCATAAAGAGGTTTATTGAAGCTCAACACTATATTATAGTTGTTAAATTAATGATTGAGAAACAAAAATCCGACAAACTTCTATTGGCTACATCCTAAGGTGGAGAATTCAAAGCCTGAAGTGTAAGGCTAAGTTACAAGAGCATCATGCTAAATAACATTCATGGGTTAATTGTCGTATTTTTAAAAGGGTTCACTATTAAGATATTCAAAAAATTGATCAATAACACAATCGGTTTACAAGAAGAAACTAAAAAACTATCATTTTTTAGTTGTGATGTCAAGCATAAATCTCATAAAACTTATGAGCTCTATGTGAATGATATGCATCTCTAATACCATAAACTTGATCTTTTTTTAGCCTGGATGGAGCCACATATTTAATATTTGTTGTACTTTTTTAAAGGCTCTTCTTAGATTTTTTGTCTTCTTCTTTTTGGATTGCTTCATTTTGTTTTTCTTGTTTATGGGTCTTATAAGATTCTCTATTTCAAAAACCTATACTTTTTTATAATCTTTGACTTTATCAATGAAATTTAGGGTAAGGTTTTTTTTTCTTCCCCAAAAGAGAATAAAAAGAAGGCATACATGTGTTCATAATATTTTCTCCTTCATCTGCTGCTCTCTCTTATAGGAATAAATATCCCATACGAACGTTCACACTTTCGAACGACCAACCAACGGCCGCCACGTGCCCGTAATAAGATTTATGATGATATGGGCCCATTGATTGGGAAAATATTTGCATACAGAATACACACAGCTCTACGTGCGTACCCCATTAAACCAACAATACCCCCATAATAACTTATGAATAACATCGAAATAGAACTCACGAAAATTATTGAAAAATTATTGGAGTTATTTATTGCTGAAATTAATACCTCAATAACCTCCCAATAACTCTTAATAACCCGAAAGCGGAGGTTATTATGCAGTTCTTATGCAAATATTTCCCCGATGATTAAGCATGCGAAGGTATGATATCCCGTCAAAATATTTTCTACTCTCATAGACGGTTATCACACACCCCTATACGAAACCCATTTGATTCTCTGACAATGTCTTCCCAATCCTTGCTCTGCCTGCTGGCAGAAAAGAAGGGCGCGTTATCCGAGCGCCTGCCTGCACTAATGGGGCTCCAAATGGTCATGCTTTCGTTACATCCGGTTTCTTTCGAAGTACAATCACCCACGCTCTCCATCTTTCTTTCTTTAAGCCGTCGCTATGCGGATTCCTGCGCTAAGTCAATCTAGTTCCTGGGATCTGTCTCAACCTCTCTGGAGAGTATCAGTATATATGTGTGCTGCATTGTTTTTCTACTTCTACCCCAAAAGAGGAAAGAGGAAGAAGAGGATCATTGAGAGGTGCGGATGATCTAGTGTTTGCGGCGGAGAATTTGGCTGTTTCCGGCTTATTTTAGCCGGAGGTATTATTTGTTTGAACCATTTTTTTCTATTGATAATTTGAGGGGATTGAAAAGGGGGTCAACCGTTACCTTTTACTTAATTTGAATAATCTCTGCATCAGCATTTTCAGTTGATTTTCTATTTTCTTCTCGGAAAATATGTAATTGATCGAAATAGAAGTAATTATGCCACAGAATTGTCTATGATATGTGATTAATTTTAATCTTTGAATTGACAAACCAGTAGAAATATGAACATATGATGACGAAGGGTTGTGGAAATGTCTTTCTCCTTGCTTTAAAGAATCTTATTACTGGCTGAATTTAAAAATTAATGTTGCTTCTTGCAGGTAAATCTACCTCAAGTGACTCTGTGTTGAGGACATGGAAGCTACTATGGATGATACTTCACTTGAAGCTATTAAACAGGAGGCTGTTGATTTGGTATACACCCTACTTTGTGGATTTGCTTTTTGAATTCAAACTTTTAAACCCATTGATTTATGAATAGAAACTAACAGATTGGCAGCTTGTTCTCTTTTCCTAACAAAACTATCTTATATCATAATTTCCCTTTCCCTTTAAGTGCTTGAATTAAGTTAATTTGCTTCATAATTAATTTGATTAACCTGGTAAAAATTTGGTATTTACTTGAATTGTTAGTGTGTGGAACAATTAATCAGTAAATATTCTTGTTGTTGAAGTCCACAAGAGAAAGTTTAATACTTTTTCTGCATTAATGTTGCTGTACTTATGATTTGGAGCAATTGTAGCTGTTTATGAAAGTATGTTGTTGGAAAAGATTTTTTTTATAAATTATTGTGGATGTTGTAAATATTTTTCTTGTGATAAAGTCGGATTGTTTTTCTCACAACTTCCATACCATAGCATATTTGTTTGTTAAAAAAAAAAATTCTTCTCATCTTAGAAATTTTTGTAAAGCAACCAAAAAAGTTTAGCCAAACAAAACTGTGCAATTTTCTAGAAAGCTAAGTTGTGAAAAGTTTCCTAAATGGACTTTTATTAATTAAAGCTCATCAAGCGTTTAGAATTTTGTTCTTTTGTAAATAAATTTTCATGCTTGAATGTATTGGCAATTTGATTGAATATTGAACAGACCATACTTCTTCATCCTACCATTAGCTAAAGCATGATGACTGAATAAATGTGAACCTGGTTTTACATGATAATATTCTCATGAAAGGTTTTTTTGGTAGGAAAATGTACCAGTTGAAGAGGTTTTTGAGCACTTGAAATGTACGAAGGAAGGTTTAAACTCTGATGGCGTTCAGAAGCGACTCGCTGTGTTTGGCCATAATAAGCTTGAAGAAAAGAATGTATAGCCTGATTCATTTGAGGTTTTCTGATGTCTCATGCCTTCATAATTATTATTTTAAATTTCATTTTTGCAGGAAAATAAAATTCTCAAGTTTTTGGGTTTTATGTGGAATCCATTATCTTGGGTCATGGAAGCTGCAGCTATCATTGCAATTGCTCTTGCACATGGAGGACGTGATTTACGAGGAGAGGTATTATTCGCGTATATAATACTAGTTGTTAAAAATGATGACTTTTACATGATTGAATGCTTGGATTCAATTCTTCTTTAGTTATTGCAGTAATTTAGGCACACAATTATCCCTATCCTTGTTAAGATACACATAAAAATGGAAAATAGTCCATGGCAAAATAAAAAATAATAGTTGAGGTTTTGATATTCTAGTAGAATCTATTAGCCAGCGGCATAAGATTTTGAATTGATCAGTGTTTATCCATTAATATTTTTGGCTTAGCTGGGGCTTTGTTGTTTCGCCTTCCTATCAATATTTATTAGAGCCTCAATAGGTTTATCTCAAGTGGATCTCAATAGCTTTGATTAGGGCTAAGTAATATTCAAAAATGGTGTCTTCAACACAAGTTTCATGTGGTGGAATGAGATTTTAGTTCATGACATTAACGGTGTTGAAAAGACTTCATGTCAATGAGAATGATGTTTGTTATGTTAGGACTCTCAAATAACGAGGGATTATTAAGATACACATTAGGAGAAAGTAGTTCCAAATATAATTAATAGTTGAGTTTTTATACTTTCTTAAGGAGAGGAAGGAGATTGTGTGAGAGAGAGTGAGAAAGGGAGGGAGAGGAATGCGTGTAAAGACTGTAAATCTTTCTGCTTTCTGATTATTCTTCTATATTGCCCTTCATTTTTCTCACAAAGCTATGCATGGCTTCGGCCTTCTCACAGTGGGCAGTTTTATTGAGATGAATTCTTTTCTTGCAACATGAGAATCTTATCTTGCATTTTATTTTGTTTTTCTTCTCAAGCAATTCTTACTTCTTGCAGAAGAGAGAAATTGATTACCATGACTTTGTTGGAATTTTGATTCTACTCATCATTAATTCGACAATCAGTTTCATCGAAGAAAATAATGCTGGTAATGCTGCTGCTGCACTAATGTCTCGACTGGCCCCAAAAGCCAAGGTCTTTCTTCTGACCTTTTGTTTTTCAGAGGAAAATTCTTCATTTCATAACTGCCAGCTTATTATCGCTGTACAATTTCTTATTGTTGCATCCAAATTTGTTCAGGTTCTACGAGATGATAAATGGAGCGAGATAGATGCTTCACTTTTGGTTCCAGGTGATATAATCAGTATTAAACTTGGTGACATCCTGCTGATGGACGTCTTCTTCAAGGAGATCCTCTGAAAATTGATCAGGTATGTAAATACATAGAATTAAGTGGTATGCATGTAGATCTTCCTATTTAAGAATAACATGGCAAACACAGTTACTTCTAACTACATACATACATACATATGCAAGCACACACACGAACAAACAACAATGCTTATCACATCCACAAATTTGATGAAATTTTCAACACATTTTCTCATTTAGCATCTCATATTTTAGAATAACTTGGTGCATTAGTTGTTTGTGAGTCATCTTCACATCTTCTATGACATTCAATATGAGATGTTGAAAATGTGCAATTTAAGTGGGTTTAAAGTGCATTTCTCATGAAAAAATAGAACCCACAAACTTAATATATGAAGTAGAATTGTTCAATTGGCTTTATGGTCACATCCTCATCTTAATTAGCCTTATACCAAGTATATATGGTTAACTCTATGAATACTCCTCTCCATTCATTTCTATTTGGCTGAATGAGGTGTCAACTCTATTGTATATAAATATTTTTCACTTATAGCGTTGTTGATTTCGTTTCATCCTCACTTCCTAATCTATTACATCAGTTCTTCTTACCCATCTTTTTAATGCATCTCCTACCATCCCTTGCATATGCTGAAATTACCTAATCCTATTTTCTAGTACCTTATCATTCCAAGTCTTCCTCACATTTATCTTAACATTCTCCTTCCTAACTCGGCTGTCCACAATTTTTTTTTTCTTGGCACGTAACATTCTCCTTCCTAACTCGGCTATCGATTATATCTGAGTTAATTGCAGTTTATAATATTTACATAGAATAACCTGCATCCAAAAAATAATTGGAATGATGAAGATATTTAGTTTGTACATGTACCACAAAGATACACCTATCTTGTGCAATTTATCAATTGGTTATATACTCCAACTTTGCATGCTTATGATTGCTGGTATATGTGTAAATTCCTATAGAAATTCCTACTTAGGCATGATAAAATGATTGTCGCACTTTTGTGAATTTCCAGTCTGCTCTTACGGGAGAATCCCTGCCGGTAACTAAGTACCCCGGTGATGCTGTATACTCAGGCTCAACTTGCAAGCAAGGAGAAATAGAAGCAGTAGTAATTGCTACTGGAGTCCATACTTTCTTTGGCAAAGCAGCTCATCTTGTGGATTCCACTACACATGTTGGTCATTTTCAGAAGGTATCTGCTGTTCCTAGAAACATTTTATTACACATTTCGTTCTGAACTTATATTTTTTATTGCTTGTATTGGGCCTTTACTTATTTCTCGTGATGCAGGTTTTAGCCGCCATAGGGAACTTCTGTATATGCTCGATTGCTTTTGGAATTGTTATTGATATAATAGTGATGTGTGGAGTGCATGAAAGGAAGTATAGAACTGTTGTTGATAATATTCTTGTTTTGCTTATTGGTGGCATCCCGATTGCCATGCCTACAGTCCTTTCCGTCACAATGGCTATTGGATCACATCGTTTGTCTCAACAGGTTTACAATTTACATGCGTTTACACTTTTTTTTTTAATTCCCCAACATCATGGTTATATGTTGAAAACAGTTTGTAGATTGAGGACTTTATTGTGGTTCTTCAATTTTGTAGGGTGCCATAACAAAAAGGATGACTGCTATAGAAGAAATGGCTGGGATGGATGTTCTTTGCAGTGATAAAACAGGAACCTTAACTCTTAACAAGCTCACTGTCGATAAGAATTTGATTGAGGTCATATTTCTTATAATTCATACGATAAACTTGTCAATTCACTTTAAATTTTCATGTACTCTACTTATTGCTTCATCAAATAGAATGCTAACTAACAGATCTTCTTCTTTGAATCTACATGCAGCTAAATTTTGTTCTTTTTTTATTATTTTTTGTGGCTAATAGGTTAGCATTGATCAAATATTGTTGCAGGTCTTTGCCAAAGGTTATGACAAGGATTTAGTAGTTTTAATGGCTGCAAGGGCATCAAGGCTTGAGAATCAGGACGCTATTGATGCCGCAATTATATCCATGTTGCCAGACCTGAAAGAGGTAAAATGAGTTTGAACTTTATGTTGAGGTTCCTGCAGCTTATTGCATGTTGCGTAGTTTTGTTTGTGAAATATTTATTCTCATCCTTATTAGATTTATTCCAACCATTGGGGTTGGTTTTATGAATCCATATGCTTCATTTGTTTTTATCGAGTGATATTGGAGCTGATAAATTCATTCTTCTCAAATCATTTTGAAAATTTTTTATCTATTTTACATCATATCTATCCTTCTACTTTTAATCCTCTTAACACTAATTGTATCTACTTTTCTCATTTATATTGGTTTGAATGATGCTTCTCACTCTATTTTCTAATTACTATAGGCACGTGGTGGTATTCAAGAGGTTCACTTCCTTCCTTTCAACCCGACTGACAAGAGAACGGCTCTCACATACTTAGATGCTGATGGTAAAATGCATAGGACAAGCAAAGGTGCACCAGAGCAGGTATATATTTTTTTCACATTTTATCAGATTTAAGCATATATAGATATTTTTTGAAGATCTGTTGGAATCCATCATTATTTTTGTTTATTTTACATGACGAGTACTTTTAGTACTTGGGTAATATAGTCCTTGTAAATTTTTAAAGGGTTAAATTCCGAAATATTCCCCCAAGCATTCAAGTGTGACCATCAGTCCCAAAGTTTTACAGTGCTCCAATTTAGTTGTCTGACCATTGACATTTGATTCCAGTTGGTCCTTTAGGGAATAAATGAGTAAAGTGTCAAAATAGTTTCTTCACTATTTCCATGGGGCCATTTTATTTTGTTAGTCTATGGAAGTGTCAAATTAGTCCCGAAATTCTTTTAAAATTGGCTAAAATAATCCTCTTTGGGGACTTTTTAGCCCTCATTAAAAAGCATGAGGACTAGATTGACACTTTAGTAGGCTCTGGAGCTAAAATAAACCCCTATGAACACTTCTTGGGAATAAATTGAGATCAGTTTTTACTTGTCGGTGGACTAAATTAGATCAGTGTGAAACTCGGGGACTAAATTAATCATATCTGAATTGTCAGGGACTATTTTGGGTTTTATTCTAATTTTTAATTATTTTTCTGTATGCAAACGGCAATAGTATTTTTAGGATTTCAAGGAAGACAAATTTTATTTTCTGCAACAAAAGAAGATTGTTTGAACTACAGAAGTACCAGAATTAAGCTCTCACCATGCCCACTAAATTAAAAATCTAAACTTCCGCAGATTCTGAATCTTTCATGGAACAAGTCAGAAATTGAAAACAAAGTGCATGCGATTATTGACAAATTTGCTGAAAGAGGGCTTCGTTCGCTTGCTGTTGCCTATCAGGTTAGTCGTTAGCTTATCTTCATGAGTTTATCAACTGAATTTTCTGTTGTAGATTGGGTTTATTTTTCTATGTTCATTGTTGACTGGAGCTGTTATTTTCCACTTTGTTGTTTAGGCTGTACCTGCTGGTTCAAAGGATTCTCCTGGGGGACCATGGGAGTTTGTTGGACTTCTCCCACTGTTTGATCCTCCTCGCCATGATAGTGCTGAAACGATTCGAAGGGCTCTGAATCTGGGAGTTAGCGTCAAGATGATCACAGGTTTGTCTCTTATGTCTTTTTATGCTTGCTATTTGGATCTTGTGACATGTATGTAGCCTAAAATGACCTGTTCATTGTGAAATCTAAGATGAACTAATAGAATATTTATTAATAATAGATCATGCGTACATTCAATTGAATCATCGGTTTCGTTTTTTTATACTTTTTAACCTTTGCTGGTGTGATTTTCTTTTCAGAAATATATTTTACTGTGACCATTTGTGCAAAATCTTGTCTACATTATTTTTTTCTAAATTTAAACCTGATACTACAATTATGCTTTGAATTGAAATCTAGCAAAGTGTCAAAATAGTTCTAGACTATTTAATTGAGGTCATTTTAAGCTCGGTGTTTATAAAGGTGTCAAATTAGTCCTTGGTCTCTTTAATTAGGGCTATGATAGTCCTCATTTGGGACTATTTCAGCCCATATGCAAAGAGTTTGGGGATTAAACTGACACTTAGATAATTTATGGGATTAAAATGGCCCTCTCAGGGGACCATTCTGACAATTTTCTTAATTGAAATCTATAGCATACTACACGCTTGAATGTGATGGTATACTTTTTTTACATGGTTGACCATATTTTCTCATTATGGAGAATGTATATAGTCTTTTTATAGTAATCATGAAACCTGTCTTGTGGTTTTCTTCTAACTTTTGTAAATATGAAATTATGTAGGTGATCAGTTGGCCATTGCCAAGGAAACCGGTCGAAGGCTTGGAATGGGCACGAATATGTACCCATCATCATCTTTATTAGGCGAGACTAAGGATCAAGATGCTGTTGGTCTTCCTATTGATGAGCTCATCGAACAGGCTGATGGTTTTGCTGGAGTTTTTCCAGGTAAATTTGTTTTTATTCAAGAAAAGTGTCAAGATAATCCCTCGATTCCTTACAAGGGTCATCCTAGTCTCAGATTATATTAAAGTGACGATTTAGTCCCCTGGCTCTTTTAATATGGGATGAAATAAGCCTTTTGTGAGGACTATTTTAGCCCCCATTTAAAGAGCGGAGGACTAATTTGAAATTTTTATAGATTTCTGCTAAAATGATCCAATATAAATAGTCAAGGGAACAATTTGGCATTTTACTCATTATCTTTATAACTCGTGTGTATTGGACAACACTTCTAAATCTATTTTTCTCATATTTTAGAGCACAAGTATGAAATTGTGAGGAAACTTCAGGCTAGGAAGCATATCTGTGGGATGACTGGTGATGGTGTCAACGACGCACCTGCACTTAAAAAGGCAGATATAGGTATTGCTGTAGCTGATTCCACTGATGCTGCGCGGAGTGCTTCAGACATAGTTCTTACGGAACCTGGGTTAAGCGTAATAATTAGTGCTGTTTTAACAAGTCGTGCAATTTTTCAGAGGATGAAGAACTATACGGTATATAAGTTTTCTAAAATATTATGTTTCCTTCCGCACTTAAGGGCCAGTCAAAATTAAAAAATACTGGGTATATTTTAAATTATATCTTTGCTTCCATTGAATGTTATAATAGAAAGAATAACATTGTTATCTCATTTCAATTTGTACTTCATAGAGAATTATATCTATGCTGAACGTGCTGATGCCGACTGATGATGCATTACCTTTATTTTTCAGATATATGCTGTTTCAATCACCGTCCGTATTGTGGTGAGCAGCTAATAATTCGTTTTCATTTTTTTGTTTTATATGTTGTATTTTTTTCATTGTTATAACTGAACTTATTTAAAAGATCATTTAGTTGAAAAATCTTCTACAATTGTTAAAATTTCTATTATATAATAAAACTAGGAAGATGAAGCAAAGAAATGACAATAGATGAATGGTGAGAATAGAATCTATTGAAGATAAGCCAATGAAAATGGAGATTTGAGCATTTAAAATGGTGGATACATGTTGCTGCACTAAGGCAAGTAAAATATTTATATGGAATATTAGGAATAAAAATGGTAGGTTGTACCAAACTAGCAGAACTAGAACTATGGAAAAATTTGCTCAAAATATCGTTAACTTGTGTAACTTTCATACGAATGAATAGGAAACCCTAGTTTAGTTGGGGGTAAGGGAGTGGATACAAATAAAATTAAACATTGCACATTATGAAATTCATTTATGTGAATATTAAGCAAATTAAAGAGAGGAAATACAATTATAGAAAAAGTCTCTTATCGTTGACATATTCATTTTCTAATGAATGTGCTTTATTTTTTTAGCTTAAACAAGCCCAATTGGCCTTATAGAGAAGTAACTGATATTTAAGCACAATTAACAATATGTTGACATGTTTACTTTCAATGTTAACAGATTGGATTTATGCTGCTGAACGTCTTCTGGAAATTTGATTTTCCTCCATTCATGGTTCTTGTAATTGCAATTCTGAATGATGGTTTGTATCAAATTTGTGTCTCGTTTCCATAATTTCTCTTTTCATGTTATCGTGCTTTTTTTATTATTATTATTAATTTTTCTCCTAATCGTGCATTATTCCATTGCCAGGAACCATCATGACTATTTCCAAGGACAGGGTCCGACCTTCACCGCTACCTGATAAGTGGAACCTCACCGAAATTTTTGCAACTGGATTGGCTCTTGGAATCTATCTTGGTCTCAGCACTGTTCTATTCTATTATGCAGCTCATCAGACCGACTTTTTTGAGGTAAACATGGTTCTAAATGCATTCACTGATCTCAGATTTTTTTTAAGGAAATATACATATATAACACACAATTCTTATGTTTTTACATATCTAGTACCTAAACTTTGATGTTTAAATTTATAATACGTTGGTGCTATAAATCTATGCATGAGAAGGTGTATTTCACTTTTTAAAAAGTTAATAATAGTGATATTTTTTATGTGATGTTAAATATATGAGTCGCTTGCATGTAAATATCAAAGTTTAGGCGCTAGATATGTAAATTTATAAGATTTATATGGTATGCATGTAAATGCCCCCTTTTTTTCCGAACGAGGGATTTTCCAAAACATAATTTTGAAGTATTCATATATTATAGTTCAATTTACAGAAAGTTAGTATGTAAGAACTCCTTACACCCTTTATTTTCTTGATGATTGGGGTTTAATAGCCAGATAAATCATACACTGAAAGTTAAGCATGAATCATACAGGAAACCATCTGTGGATACTGATCTAATTGCTACCTTTTATGCAGAAAATATTCAAGGTGAAGAACTTCAACAAGAACAATATAAACCCACAAGATAACTCCGCTCTCTTCTATAATTCGCAAGAGTTGGCTTCGGCTGTATACCTACAAGTCAGCACCATTAGCCAGGCTTTAATCTTCGTGACGCGCTCCAGAAGTTGGTCTTTCTTGGAAAGACCTGGTCTTCTTCTCGTCGCCGCATTTTTTATCGCTCAACTGGTCAGTGCGCCATCTTGCTTTTTATAGTTTGGAGAATTAGGCCTTGTCTGGGTTTAATTTATTTTCCCCTTTCCATTTAAAAATAAATAAAAATATTTTTGAGAACACAACATAATTTTTAGGTATTTCAAATATTTTTAAAAACAATCATATCTTAATCAAACATAACAAATATGTTTTATTTTAAATCAAAACATAAACAAAACAAAATACAAATAAAGAATAGGAAATAGAAAACAAAAAACAAAAGTGATCCCACACAGCCCCTTAGTTTCCTATTATGTGCAAGGTTAATATGTTCTTTAAAACTTTGTTCGGAATTGTGCAAAAGCAAACTTTTCCTTAACATACTTCAGATTTAGTTGATTTTGAACTATATAACTAGTAATTCTAACACAAATAACGTTGCTATCTTTGAAGCTCTCGGAGTGCTCATATTGTGGCTCCATGTGTTGATGCCATTCTTTATTGTCACATCCTTAAAAATCATTTTTTTATGAATATCTTTCTTATTTTTATGAAACCAATCATTATTTCTAGATGAAAATGCAATAAATTTATTGCAACATTTGGAGAAAAACAGTGTCTTGGAAATTTGGACATGTTTCCGTGAAGAAATTTTTGCTTTATGATATTCTCAAAATGTATCTCAGGATTTAAGCCATATTAAAAATGGCACTTTGATTCATTGATGTAGATTGCGAGTGTGTTAACTGCCGTTGCTGACTGGGACTTCGCCGGAATCAGAGGAATTGGTTGGGGTTGGACAGGAGTTATCTGGATTTATAATATTGTTGTCTACTTACTGCTTGATCCAATCAAAATTGGAGTTCGATATGCCATGAGTGGGAGAGCCTGGAACTTGGTCCTGGATAATAAGGTAACCAAACATCAGAGTTTTCATGCATGAATCTTATTAATACTTATTTTTAGATAGATTTACATACATACCACTCATTTCCTAAGTATTTACATATCTATCACCCAAACTTCAATTTTTACATATATGCCACATTATGAGAGAGTGTCAAAATAATTCTCTAATTCTTTTCAAGGGGTTCATTTTAATCCCAAAATCTATAAAAGTGTCAATTTAGTCTCCAAAACTTTTTAATATGGGCTAAAATAGGGACGGCTATTTTAGTCCAACTAAAAGAGTCTTTTGATTAATTTAGCACTTTTAATAACTCCAAAACTAAAATGGCTCCATGTAAATATTCTTCACCGCATCACCTATGCATGAAAATATGTGTTTCACTTTTTAAAAGTAAAAAATAGTTATATTTTTTTATATGATATGAAAGCTTTGGTTGGTGCAAATGTAAGAAAGTAAAGTTTAGGTGTTAGATATGTAAAAACATAAGAATTGAGTGGTATGAATGTAAATGCCCCCTTTTTTTATTGTGATCTTTATGCCTACATTTGAATTTCTCAGATGGCCTTCACAAGAAAGAACGACTTTGGTCGCGAAGCTCGTAAAGCCGCATGGGCTCTTGAGCAGCGTACGCTTCATGGCCTTCAGACTGCAGAACCAAAGTTCTCCCGTACATTCTCTGATATTAATCAGATGGCTGAAGAAGCCAGAAAACGTGCAGAGATAGAGAGGTGAGTTTTACAGTTGAAATTAGAGTAACTTAACAAAATAATCTGGATTTATTAAAAGAAAAAGTAATCAAAATCATCCCCTAATTCTTTGTTGATGATCATTTTAATCCTAAATTTTATAAAAAAATGTAAATGCAGCCCCCGTGCCTTGTCATATGCGATTATTTTTGCGCTCATGTCTAGGAGGAATTATTGCGTGCGGACACCGCATGCATCTCTGCATGCGGTGTTCAATCCTGGCCGTAGTCAGGATTATTTCTATCTTTTTTATATAAAAAAATTTTTTAGGTGGGGCCCACCGAAATACATCGGGACCGTAGATCAGGTGATCTACAGTCCGATCCGTATGGAATAATTTTTCCATGTCTAGAGACTAATTTTGCCATTTTGCTCATTTATTAGTTATGTAGTTTTCTGAGCCATTCAATTTAGTTTCTGAACTTATCAAATATGAACCAATTTTATCTTATTGTTAACTTAAATCAGTTTCTTTGTTTGAAATTTTGTAATGTGAATTTTGTTAACTTATTCTTTTATCACTAATGCAGGTTGAGGGAGCTGTCAACGTTGAAAGCGAAGGTGGAAACTGCGGCCAAATTGAAGGGCTTAGACATTGATGATAACTACAACCAGCACTACACTCTGTGATTGATGGAATGTTGAAGAACATTCTTTGCTTGTTTTAGATGTTTTCATGTATTGTTTTAAGTTGTGTGATTTTTTGTTTTTTTTCATATAAGAATTCTATTATTGTTTTTTTCTTATCTTTTTTAATAAATAAATTAAAGTATTTGTTATATGTAGAGCTAAAGTTCTGGTAGATAAAGTTTGTAAATTGAATTTGTATGAAAGTTTTCTTGGCTGCAATTGAGTAATTGTTATCTTTCATGTTTGGGTGATGAGCTCATCAATTAATAATCATAAAATCAATTCAAAAGAAACTTAGAAGATTTTTAAACTTTTGATAAAAAGGTATGATAAATATGGCTTTTATTTCATAGATTGTTGACATACTTTGCTGGCAATTTTATTTTTTAAAACTCTATTAATCAAACCTCAAGCCATCCAACTCAATAATTCAAGACCTCTAAAAGAACACCAACAACCACTTCATCAACTCAAAAGCAATCTCTAGAGTCCGAAGATGTTACAGAACATGGATTATTCCCACACACACACACACAAAAATATAACTTTTAAGCAGCCGTGGAAGCAATCATTCCCGTTTTTCTCGCATAAGCAAAAATCCCTCCCGCCTCAATCACCGGGCCGGCATCCCCAATCGGCTTCAGCTTATATTCTTTCCCCTTAGTGTGGTTAATCAAGCGGTTACCTGCAAGATCAACAGTCACAGTATCCCCAGTAGAGCACTCCTTCCAGATCCCGACCTCCTCCGTCTCCAAAGGGTAGACCTCACCGGTGGCCACGCAGTTCCTGAAGAAGATCCGCGCATAGCTCTCCGCCACGACGACGCGTGCACCGGAGGCTCCGATCGCAACAGGAGCGTGCTCGCGGGAGGACCCGCATCCGAAGTTGTCGCCCCCGATGACGACCGAGAAACGAGTGGAGTTGTCGCCGGGGTTGACAAATGGAACGGGGTATGACGCAGTCGGGAGGCCGACGAAAGCAAGGGAGCCGAGCTTGCGGTACTCGTCGGGCTTGGATGGGACGAGAGTGAGGTGTTCGGCGGGGATGATTTGATCGGTATCAATGTTGTCGCCGACAACGTAGCAGAGTCCGTGGAATGTTTTGATGGGGCTGGAGGAGGTGGGGTTATTGTCGGCGGCGGCGAATAGAGGGGCGATGAGGGATCTTCTAGGAGTTAGGGTTAGGGTTTTGAGAGGAGAGGGAAGAGTTGGGATTTGGAGGTTGGAGATCCAGTGGCGACAAGGAAAGACGGGAGTTTTAACGAGATGAGAGAAGTGTACAGACTTGGAAGGCGTTGTTGTCGCCATTGCTACGGATTAGATGCGAGAGAGAACGGCAGTCTGTTTCTTCTTATGGGAGCGTCGACTTCTTCGGTTTACTTGTCACAATTTTTATTTTGGATTATTTATTTATTTATTTAGAAAATGAGTGTGAAGTTCATCTTTATTTTTTTTAAATGGAAGTACCTCCAACATGATAAAAATACATGTCAGCCGCCTAATCATAAATCTTTCAAAGCCATTTTTCCATAATTTACAATATTATTTGCATATATTAACCCCCGCTACCCTTTCGATTGATAAAGATCGATCGTCAAACAAATTTCGGTTCAATCAGTTCTTGACCCGAAGGAGTGTTCCTCATCAATTGTTCTGCGTTGATGGTTGTCTTGAAAGACTTCCGTTACTCTCCTTATGTCGATCACTTAGGCGAGCGATTTCCGTCACCGCTTGTCTAGAAACAATTGTTTATTGCTTCACCCCATTAGTCATGCTTCCTTCTCGGATCGCTCATCTGCTTTGAGATGCATGCAAACACATTTTTATTTGGACATACAACAAGTCTCAAATACATCATGCATTCACAAAACAAGGAGCAAAATGATATATTAAACAATTAAACATTAAGAAAAAACATGTGGACATAACAGCAAAAGCAAAACAAAATTGAAAAAAAAAAAAGACACATAATCAATATAAGAAGAATCATGCAACAGAAAAAACTTAAGAGTATAAGAAAACGAAATGAGATCATCAAAATAAAACTAACAATTAGCAAAACAACAATGAGAAAACAACACTTCATAAAAAAGAAAATAGTAACCACAGTTAAAAAAAAAGAAACAACGAAGTACAGAAAAATGAACAAAAGGAAACAGCAGAGAATTATAGATAAGAAGGAAGAAAAAACATGAAAAACCTATAAAAGAACCTAGGAAAATTTTGACAAAGAAATGTGCTGCCCGAGGGGACTAAGGTCATATGGTTTGCTTTGTTTATGATATGTTGTTGATATGTTGTTGTGCTTTGCCTATATTACAGTGCTAACATCTATTTTTTTTTTTAGATTCCTGAAGATGCCTTGCACGCCCAAACCACAATGATAAATGAAGAATCATCTATTTTTTTTTAGAAAACAGAGCTCGTCTTTGTTTAGGGTTTGAGGTGACCTTGTTGGCCTCGTCATGGGAATAGCTTCTCCAAGAATTTTTCGATGACTCTTTCCTTCTAACATAGGTCTTTGCATTCTATTCTAGAAAAAAATATTCCATGTGGATAGCGTATCCGATCTATATCGTTCATCACAGCAAACATGTATTTCGGTTGACCCCATTTTTAATTTTTTTATTAAATGATAGACAATGGAGATCGGACAGTGTATGCATTTCTGCATATGTTTAGGGTAATAATTTTTCTACATTATAAAACTTGTATAACTTAAATCAAATATTAATATAAATCCCAATCATAAGATATAATAGGGTAATCACTGGCATTCTCAATATCTTGTGCTCCTTACTCCTTTAATTCATTTTTAAATTCTAAAATACAATATTGGAAACTAAACAATGAAATTGTAAAAAAATGTTAGCTACTTTTTTAATTGAGAAATTTCTTAGAAAATTCTTTTTTTTATGATGTTATTAACTAGAAAGGGTTATGTCTCTAGGGAAATTTGTCTCTAGGGAAATTATGCCTCAGGGAAATTATGCCTCGAAATTAAAATAAATCTTGTTCTTTTTTTTTTTTTTGGATGCATGAAAGAATTATGGTCCACAGCTACACATAAATAGTGAAACAAGCATTTCAAGATTAGATCTATTAATTGTAGGAATTATGATAGTATTTATATCCTTCGAGATGATATATTGTTTATTAATGTTGTATTCAATCACGCGTAAATAATTTTAACTCTTATGAGTGATTCCCAATAACATCAAACAACGAATTATCTTTATAATGGTGAAACATTTTAAAATCATTAGAGCTATAATTCCTTTTGTGATATTTCACCTTTATTTGCTTGTAACTTATAAAAATATTTACAAGTCAGTCGTGTAACCACAGTAAAAAAAAAGAAACAACGAAGTACAGAAAAATGAACAAAAGGAAACAACAGAGAATTATAGATAAGAAGGAAGAAAAGACATGAAAAACCTATAAAAGAACCTAGGAAAAACTTGACAAAGAAATGTGCTGCCCGAGGGGACTAAGGTCATATGGTTTGCTTTGTTTATGATATGTTGTTGTGCTTTGCCTATATTACAGTGCTAACATCTATTTTCTTATAGATTCCTGAAGATGCCTTGCACGCCCAAACCAGAGTGATGAATGAAGAATCATCTATTTTTTCAGAAAACAGAGCTCGTCTTTGTTTAAGGTCTGAGGTGACCTTGTTGGCCTCGTCATGGGAATAGCTTCTCCAAGAATTTTCGATGACTCTTTCCTTCTAACATAGGTCCTTACATTCTATTCTAGAAAAATTATTCCATGCGGACACCGTATGTAGAAATGCAGACGTTGTCTGATCTACACCGTTCATCAGAGCAAACATGTATTTTGGTGGACCTCATTTTTTATTTTTTTAAAAATGATGAACGGTGTAGATCGGACAGTGTATGCATTTCTGCATACGTTTAGGGTAATAATGTTTCTACATTCTAAAACGTGCATAACTTAAATCAAATATTAATATAAATCCCAATCATAAGATATAATAGGGTAATCACTGGCATTCTCAATATCTTGTGCTCCCTACTCCTTTAATTCATTTTTAAATTCTAAAATACAATACTGGAAACTAAACAATAAAATCATCAAATAATGTTAGCTACCTTTTAAATTGAGAAATTTCTTAGAAAATGCATTTTCTTATGATTTTATTAGCTAGAAAGGGTTGTCTCTAGGGAAATTATGCCTCGAAATTAAAATAAATCTTGTTTTTTTCTTTTTTTTTTGGATGCATGAAAGAATTATGGTCCACAACTACACAAAATAGTGAAATAATCACTTCAAAATTAGATCTATTAAGTGTAGGAATTATGATAGTATTTATATCCTTCAAGATGATATATTGTTTATTAATGTTGTATTCAATCACAAGTAACTAATTTTAGAACTCTTATGAGTGATTCCCAATAACATCAGACAACGAATTATCTTTATAACGGTGAAACATTTTTAAATCATTAGAGTTATAATTCCTTTGCGATATTTCACCTTTATTTGCTTGTAACTTATAAAAATATTTACAAGTTAGTTTGTGTGTGGCCCATGATTCATTCTCATCAGACCTGAGCATTTTCATGTTATTGTGTTTTCTATTGATGTTTATTTTAATAGGTGTTGAATGTATGTGTGTGTGTGTGTGTGTTTCCAAAGGAATGACTTGAGGCTATTATACGAGCCCCGACAATTCCCGATGCTCCTAACAATTTGAATACCACACCCTCCATAGGGGGAATTGAATACCAGTGAAGACATACAACTGACAAGCAGATGCCCGATCAACTAATCTGAGTATGCGACACACACACACACACACACACACACACACATACATACATATATAAACACACCATTCGTGCTTTTTGCGAGAGGCAGTTGAATCATATGAAGTTCTTATATCATATAGAATCAATTATTCCCTTTGAAGTTAATCTAGGTAATTCAAATGCTTCAATCAAATTTATAAAATAATCTGATTTATAAGAACAAATTGAAAATATCATGATTATATAAAAAAAAGAGACAATGAAGTTCATTTCTCTTGGGCTTAATGACTAAGAAGATATTATTGATCGAAATAGTTGACTTTGTTGATGAAGCACATCATTATAAGTGATAACGATTTCAACACATTATGAAGTGATATTTGGCATTAGTCACGGTGGTAGTTGTTGAGGAGAAAAATAAGATTCCTTGTCTTGTGTATGAAATTTTACAATAAGATATATGTAATGAGATTGGACTAAAAATGCCACATCTCAACTAATGTAAAATACTCATGAGAAGTCATATGAACAAAATAAATAGTCAATTTAAAACTAAATAAATAATCTAAGTTGATTAGTATAGTGAAGGAAATTAATTCCCCTTAGATACTTATAAAGAGAGTGCTTCTGAGAGACATTTTATAGATAAAATAGTCTAATTTAACTTAATTAATATCATGAATTATTCTATAATTCAAGGATTACTATCATAATAAGTTTGCATATGTTTTAAGAAACTCAATCCATAAGACAAATGATGAAACACTATAACTAAGCAAGGCGATTATCTCTAAACATAGAAAATAAACAAGATGATAGTTATTGAATCACTCTAAATTAAAAGGGAGTTAACACACATTAAAGGATAACGAGAACCTATGAGTAACACATTAAGAAAAAGTTAGAATGATATGGATTCATCATCTTAAAATTATCATTCTCAATATCACTTAATTATGAATATAATCTGATTAATTTAACAATACAACACTCTATTAGCAACTATGAATTATGCTGCTTAGAAGGAATCTCATGACCTCAAACTATGTATAAAAATTTTAGATGGTGGATTCACCATACTAGCTCGATCATTGAGAATTATATTTGAATATGTATGAAATAACCAGACAACCAACTATACTCTCATGGGCAACAAGGCTCGATTTGATTCATCATCTTCAATAAGGAAAGAAGAGTAAAAATCTTTCTCTTAATTTATTGAGTTGGTTTGGATTTCTTAGAAAGCCCATATGTGAGCTTTGAAGGGTTCCAATGGTGGGTGCATTGTGTTGTTATTGCGAGATCTAGATATATGAATTGATGTAGTATATATATTGATGTGGTATATATATAAATAAATAAAACAGGAGAATGATCGACGAAGTGAAAAATAAAACGAGAAAAATCACATCAAAAAAAGAACAACACAGCGGAACACATAGATTTATGTGATTCGGAAAATTGCATACGTCCACGAAGTTGCAGATGATTTTACTACTTGAAAAATTTACACCAGTCGATCACATCGACTTACAAGAGGAATCTCTCACTCTTCGCAGCTCTCTCTCTTCTTCTCTCTCTATTCTTCTCTCTATATACCGAGATACACCGAATAAAATAAACTTACAAGAGAAAAGAGAAATAAACTCAATTTATAAACTCAATTTCTCTTCTGCCACATGACACTAATAAGAAGCCTAGAAAGAACAATCTTTTCTTCTTTTTTCTTTTTTCCTTCTGCCTCAAGGAACTGCTCCTCCTTGCACTTCTCTTCCTCTACCCCGAGGAAACCAAAGAAGAACTCAAAGCGTGACTAATAAACCCAAGGAGAGTCATTAGAAGCTTTTATCACGAATAGGAGGGAGTGAAGAGATGTTTCACTTCACAAAAAAGGAAGGCGGGAGTGGATATTTTTGAAGAGTGTGACTCTCCAAAGCAAAGTAACCGCCCAAGCATAGTGGACCGGTTCCACCGTTTCTGAAAATTCTCCCACTTGGAGACTAGTACACAGGCTTCAACATCTCTTTCCTCAAACTGATATCCTCCATTGGTGGTGTCGCCTTTTTCTTCAACATGTATCCTCCACCATGAATCATCCACCTCTGTTACTCAAAGCCTTTGTCAAAGCCTTTGTCTTCACTTGTCTTCACTCCAGAAGACCAACTGAAACTATGCACAACTTCAGTTTCTCAAGAGTATTACCCTTAGTTAACATATTAGCAGAATCCACATAGCTTTGCACCTCCAAGCTATTTCCTGGGTCACTCTTGTCTCTTCTTACAACTCCCACTGCACGAGCAACATTTTGTCTCTGCTGAAAGCCTTTTTCAACAAGTCTAGCCTTGTACATCTTACTGACATCACGCTCAGTCTTCACCTAGTACACCCACTTGTTGTGCAATGTCTTCTTCCATGGTGGAAGTTTTGTTAGCTCTCACTTGCTCGAACTTTCATTTTACAAGATTTCTTCATAGCTCTGTGGTTCTTTAATATCTATCTGTGGAACAATAGGAATGGGTGCCCCGGACCCACTTTCCTCTTCACTTCCAACTCTGCCCTGCACTGTGGCCTCAGGTAGATTTCCTACCACATTCAAAGCCCTTGAATCCAATATAAAGTCTTCAACAGAACTATGAACTACCAACAATAATGCATCCTATGATTCTTCATATACCACATTTGCTTTATCTTTCTCCATCTTCTTAGGATTTCTGCAGTTCCTCTTTATGTAGTTTCCTCTTTATGTATTCCTCTTTATGTAGTCAGTCTTGCCACAATTCCAACAGGTTGTCTGCTTACTAAACTTTGATTTTGATTTCCCTATACTTGAGTTTCTGTCATGCCACCTCATTATGAAATCAACATTCAGTGCTGAACTCGAACCTGAGACCTCGCCATAATCTTTCTTGTGAACTTCCTCAGCCAAAATCAAATCACGAATATCATCGTATTTCAGTTTAAATTTACCTGCAGAACTCCTAACTGCTATTCTCATGGCTTCCCAACTATCTGACAATGAAGCCAACAAGATCAGTGCACATATCTCATCATCAAAATCAATTTCCACATACGACAATTGATTTGTGATATTATTGAAATCATTCAGGTGTTAAGCAACAAAAACATCTTTCACCATATTCAACTTGAATAACTTCTTCATCAAGTGAACCTTAGTTATTCGTCGATGACTTTTCATACATACCTGATAAGATTGTCATGAGATCTATATTTGTTGTTTCCTTGACAACGACGTGTGCTACTGACTTCGATAGGGTCAATCAAATAACCCTCAGAACTTGTCGATCCAAGTCGATCCAACAAGATCCAACAAATTTCATTTAGCCTCATCCATCTTTTCAGGTCTTTTCCCCAATAACGAAAGATGAAGTTTCTTCCCATAAAGATAATCCTCTATCTGTATTCTCTAATAAATAACCAAAATCTGTGTCATCAAACTTCTCAATCCCTGAAATTTTCATTTCATCTGCAGCCATCATTCTTCCTCAGATCCGAACAAAGCTCTGATATCAATTGTTGTTGTTGCGAGATCTATATATACCAGTTGATGTGGTATATATATATAAATTAAACATGAGAATGATAGACAAAGTGAAAAAAAGAACTAGAAAAATCACACAGAAAAACAACACAGTGAAACACACATATTTACGTGATTCGACAAATTATCTACGTCCATGGAGTTGCAGAGGATTTTACTTCTTGAGGAATTTATAACAGTCGATCACCTCGACTTACAAGAGGATCTCTCACTCTTCGTTTCTCTCTATTCTTCTCTCTCTATACCGAGATACACCGAAGAAAAAAACTTACAAGAGAAATAAACCCAATTTCTCTTATGTCGTAAGCCACCAAGAAAAAGCCTAGGGAGAACAATTTTCTTCTTCTTCTTTCTTCTTTCTTTTGCCGCAAGGAACTGCTCCTCCTTGCACTTCTCTTCCTCTGCTCCGAGGAAACCTTCATCTATCCCGAGGAAACCGAAGAACTCAAAGTGTGACTACTAAACCCAAGGAAAACCATCTGAATCTTTAATCATGAATAGGAGGGGGTGAAGAGATGCTTCACTTCACAAAAGAGGAAGGCGGGAGTGGTTATTTGTGAAGAGGTGTGACTCTCCAAAGCAAAGTAACCGCCCAAGCATAGATGACCGAGCTCCACCGTTTCTAACACATTGGAGGTCTTAAAGGATATGATTGATTATTAGAAGATCTTTGGGATTATAGGAGGAGACAAAACGAAGATTAGTGTCTAGAGCTTGCTGGTTTTGTTTCATCCTAAATTGAGACTTGAGGTTTGTTTAGAGTAGCAGTTCTTTGAAATGGTGGTTGTAAAGCTGTAAGTAGAGTAGCAGTAGTTCTTGTTGTAGCAAACTTATAGTCAGACTGATCGGCTCGATGAGATAAACTTAATGATATGAAAATCAGTCTAATTCAAGTCAAATCAAGCCCGGATCAAATCATTAAACCACTATTGTAAGATTTCTGAAGCATTTGAAAGGTCAAACGGATGTCGAATCTAGCGAATTTATTGTCAAATCAATCGTCTCGACAAGAATAATCCAACGAGCCTAAGATTGCTCAATTCCGACATTGTTAAGTCGCTCAAATGTCCATCAAACGTCATCTGATCAAAGGAAGCTCTCCGAACCGTCCGATCAAAATGGTTCATATTCTTGTATTTCTTGGACTCAAAACACTATAAATAGAGCCTCACCCCTCACATAAAAGGGAATAGGCTTAAGAGAGAACTTGAGGCTTTGAGAAGGAGTTCAAGTCCAAGGTCATCCTAGCCATCGTCGATCGTCATCGACCACCACTAACCGTAGACAACCACTGTCGATCACAGCTGACCTCCGTCGACCACCGCTGACCGTCATCGACTGTCGTCAGCCACCACTGACTTCCATCAATCACCGCCGACCGTCATCGATTATCATCAACTATCGTCGATCACCGCCGACCTCCGTCAAACACCGCTGACTAGACGTCGTCAGTCGACGTTGTAACTTGGAAAACTAGTAATCCTTTTCCGCCTGTGGGACAAGGGGCATCTGTAATCATCAACTTATAGTGGATTTTTACAAATGGGTCAGACCCTGTGACTGTGCCAGGTCCCGTCGTTTTTCCCCTTTACTGGTTTTCCACGTAAAAACTTCTGGTGTTATCACAACTTAATTCATTTTCACCTGAGTGTATGCTGAATCCTCGCGCAACACTAAGACGATAATCCATTACTCTACCGCCGCAAATTTTCTAGCACACATCACTTCTATTTTATAGGACCTATTAACATTATTTTATTAAATTTAATGTAATCTATATATATATATATATATATTATACTTTAACCAGTAAGATTGAAAAAAAACAAACTTTACGCCACATAAATTTTTAGAAATCAGTTATTTAAATGGAACGGTGATGACGGTCTAAAACATAAAATAAATAGTAAACTGTTAAAAACAGTCACTTAATCATTGTTAGACTATCGTTTAGTTTTCTACAATAAAAGCTACATGAAATTGAATTTTTTTTTTCTTCAAGTATACTAAGAATCACTAATTTTGATACATAAAATATAAACTTAATTACATGGTTGAAACAAAAAATATTAACAATTGATGCTTGGGTTTGACATTTTTGATGTCAATGATACAACTATACTTTTTTTTATTATGTGTATTACATTTAGTTGGTTATCCATAAATTTCAAGGAATATATTGATATTTTTTATAGTCACTAATTTTAAAATAAATTAAAAAACTCAGATATTACGACATATATAATTATGAAAAATTTACACACACACCACTAAGGGCCCGTTTGTGGCAGCTTATAAGTGCGACAATATTTTCAAGATGCCACCGTACCGTTTGAAAAACACGTTTCGATCGCTTATTCGAAAAATGTGATTGTGATTTTACACTATACACAGACTGTAGGTTCATATTTATCGTCTAAACTTTAATTTGTATATATCTGCCATTTTAATTATTTATTAAAATATCAATTCTATTTTTAAAGAATTATATAAAAGAATTGGATGGCATAAATATAAAAAAAAAATTGAAGTTTACTTAATTACAATTGTATTGGGTGTTTTGTGTGTAAATGCCCTTATAATTATTTTCAGCATTTTCATGGTGCGTGTTCTCCCTGATCGCCGGAGATCAAACGGTGACGCAATTAGGCGTGCCTTCTCTAAAAACTAATCATTATATAAGCCGGAATATCGAGAATTCCGCCCCTTGCTTCCGATTCCCCAACTGCCGATCTCTGTTGAAGATTTCTACGCCGGAGATCGGTCGAAGAGGCATGGAAATGGGTACTTTGCTGCCCAAGTTCCTCGTAGCACTTGCGATCTTCTGCTCTTCTCTTCCGAGCTCATTATCCCTGCCGTTTATCGTCATACATGGTTCGTATACTCGTGTATGCCTCCTTGTATTGCTCCATTTTCGTTGATGGGGGTTTGTGGCAGGTGGAGATTTCAGGTTTTTGTTTATCAATGCTGTCGTTCACTTTGTTCAGGAATTGGAGACGCGTGCGGTAATCGGGGGATGAAGCACTTCACCGAGTTACTGAGCGAGTGGTCTAATTCTCAGGGATACTGTTTGTGGGTAACTCTGTCCGAATTCTTATGATTTTCTTTGGATTGTATTGCGAAGATCGATTTGTTTATGGCGATGGTGTTACGTTTATTATGGTTTGGTCCGTCGTTTCGTTAATGGAGGGAAGGCGAGATGGTGATGTTTAGGTTTAATTGCGCCTTCTTAGTAAATGGACTGCCTAACCTGGTTTTCGCTGATAGCTGGGGAATTCCTTTTTCAAAGTTTATTTATTTATTTCTTTTGTCGCCTGTTTTTTATTTACAATTTTGTTTCAATTATTGGAGTTGCTCGGAGGAAGCAGTTGCGTTTTCAGTTACTTCATGCGTCCCCTTTTTGAGTTTGTTTACTGGTAAGGTTCCATTATGAAGGCTGGATGGTGATTGCTTTGGGGATTTTTTCGGTAGAGTGTGTGACGCGGGACGCGGGTATTTCCAGCGATGCCGCAATCCGCGGCATCTGGCCCCCGCGACTACGGGAGTCTGGACCGAACCGAGAATTAATTTTTTTTCTTTTTTTTGTTATGTTTCTTTATTTCCTGCAACTTTCCTTCCTTCGCTTCCTTGTTTTTTGATTCTTACCTATTTTTATTGTTTCTAGTTAGGCATTTGCTTTGAGGGGGACTTCTATGTTATGTATTAGGATTTTGGACTTTTAGTTTTCTGATTTCATAATTTGAGAAGTGTATTATGTTAGTTTTGCTCTCCGGAGTGTTGTAATCTCTTTCTCTGGCAAGTGGCGAGCCAGTAGCTTGCCCAAAAACTGGTGCTGGATTACCCTTGACGTCCTTGCCTCCCTGAGGCGCCTTTTGCTCACTGTTTTCCGTTTGACTGCCTTCAAACAAATCTCCTGCTGCTGTTACCAGAATAAATTCACAACGTCATCACCCTGGTTCACTCTCCAGCCATTCGGACTTTGCTGGGTCAACTTTCGACCATTGTTCCAGCAAGAGCAGACGCCAAACACCACCAATCTGCAGTCCAGCCACAGGGAACTGCTTCCATATCCCCGTGGGTTCGCTGTCTCGCCATAGATCGTGTCAATTATCGACCGCCACTCATCACCCAACTCGCGGTATTCACCCTACAACTACTCCAACACCTTTCGTGCGTTATCACACTGTCTAGGAGGCCAAGAACGGTGTCATTTGATATCAAAGCTGGCCGAAAGTTCTGTTTGAAGAACAAGACACCATGCCACCAAGAAAGAATTCCTAACATTGTACTCAGGAAATTACCATAGAATTCATGCAGAGGGAAATCATTCAATTACGGTAGAGGTTCATTAATTTTGAAAGAAGACAACGTGATGAAGTCACTCACAACAATAATGGTGACCACCCAGGCGAAAGAAATGACAAAAATCCTTTTCACAAAGACGTTTCAAGCGACAAAGAACAGATGTCGCGTCGTTTCTGCATTGAGTGTAGGAAGAGAGAAGGTGATTTTGGAGTCAAGGTGGCCCTACCAGATTTTGACAGCTGCATGAACTTAGACGAGTTTATTGAATGGCTCTAGACAATGGAACAAGTCTTTGAATAGAAGGACGTCGCACCTGAAAAAAGTGTAAAAGTGGTCGTCATCAAACTGAAGAAGAGTGCGTTGCTGTGGTGGGAATACTAGAAACGACTAGGCCTTCATGAGAGAAAAAATAAAATTACTACCTGGTCCAATATTAAAAGGGAGATGTAGCGCAAGTATCTGCTGACAAATTACTTGCTTGATGTGTTCTTGAGGCTTCACACTTACAACAAAAAGATCTTTCAGTAGAAGAATACACTCCGGAGTTCAAACAACTCATGCTGAAGTGTGAACTAGGGGAGCCCAAGGAGAACATTGTAGCTAAATATCTGGGAGGATTGAGACCGCCTATTGACAATATGGTTTAGTTGCAGCCCTATTGGAACAAGATGTCCAAATATTGGCCTTGAAGGTGAAGAAACGACACCGTAACATCAGGTCCTTACCACCCTTCAAACAAGAGTCGACCATTGAATCAGATCAGTTAGCAAGATCATGTCGACTAGAACACCTTCACCTATCCCTCGAGAAGAGAAGCCAACAGGAAAGAGGGTTGATCGGACCAATACCCCTAAAGCATTCTCATCCCATAAGCATTTCAAATGTCATGAATACAGACACATTACATCCAAGTTTTCCAACAGAAGGGTGATTTCTTTTACCGAACAAGGCGCAGTGGAGGAGGAAGAGAGTGAAGGCCTAGAGGAGGAGAATGGAGAAGAGTGCCAGCTACCCTTGGACGATGGTGATGGTGATGGTGAGATGCTTGTGGTTCAATGAGTTCCCTAGACCGAGTCTAAGAGGGATCAACAGTGGCTCAGGCATAACATCATCCGTACCCGTTGCACTGTAATGGAAAGGTGTGCAACCTCATTATAAATGGAGACAGTTGTAAAAATATGATTTCTACATAGGTGGTAGATAAATTGAGCCTCGTTACACAGAAGTGTTCCCAATCGTATGCCCTGACTTTGTTGAACAATGGAAATGAGATTTGTGTCGACAAGAGATGTTTGGTGGAATTCTCAACTGGAGACAAGCTATAGGATCAGGTTGGGTGTGATTTCGTGCCTATGAATGCATATCATATTCTATTGGGGCGATCGTGGCAGTATGACAGTGGCACATTTCACGATGACTACAAAATTCATACACTTTTAACAAGGACATGAAATTTATTGTGCTTCTACCATTAAATGAATCAATAGTGATGAGCTCTTAGATAGAGGTGGGAACCATCATTCCTCGTGCCGCCTTTCTACAGGCTATGAGAGAGGCGCTAGTGGGACTCAACCGAACCGAGGATTAAATTTATTCCTTTTTTCCTTTCTTTCTTTATTTTCTCCGAGTTCCTTCCATTGCTTCCTCCCTTTTTTGCTCTCACCTATTTCCCTTGTTTCTAATTAGATTAGGTATTTGTTTTCAAGGGACTTCTATATATTATGTATTAGTGTTTTTGAGTTTTAGTGTTCTGATTTCATAATTTGAGAAGTTTATTCTCTAAGTTTTGCTCTCTGGAGTGCTGTAACTTCTTTCTCTTGCAAGTGGTGCGCCCATAACTTACCTAGAAACTGGCGGTGGATCCCCTTCGATGTCCTTACCTCCCCGACACACCATTTGCTTGCTGTTTTCCGCCGAACCGTTTTCAAACAAACCTCTTGCTGCTGTTTCCAGCAGAAATTCACAATATGGTTCGCTTTCCAGCTGCCCGGACTTCGCTGAGTTGACTTGCGACTGTTGTTTCCAGCAACGGCAGTCACCGAACACCTCCAGTCTGCAGTCCAGCTGTAGGGAACTGCTTCTGTTTCCCTGTGTGTTTGCTGTCCCACCACCGTTCTTGTCAATTATTAACTTCTACCCATCACCCAACTCACGGTATTCCCCCTACAACATCTCCGACACCTTTGGTGCGATATCACACTGTTTAGGAGCCTTAGAACGGTGTCAGTGTGCTTTTGATAGCTTTATCGTGACTGACATAAATTGACTTAGTTTTTGAAGGGGAGTTGTTTTATAATATGCATTATGCTTAGTTTTCAATAGATGGTCATTTCAATTCCCTAGTATTTATAATTTCCTGTTTGTTGCTTGTGATTTCAACCCCCTTATTGTTGTGAACTGTTTTGTTTTCTTTTAGGGAAATTGGAAAGGGTTCAGTGGACTCATGGGTTATGCCCCTTCAAAAACAGGTTGCTTCACCTTATGATGCTATTCTAATCTTGTTTTTGAAAAATTATATTTTTGAAGAGTCCTGATACTATTGCTTTTCATGTTTACAGACAGATATTGTTTGTGAAAAGGTAATAACACTATTTTTGGGCAAGCGTTGTTGGAGTTTTGCTGAACTCCGCCACAATCTAATTTATTAATCAGGTGAAGGAAATGAAGGAACTGAGTGGAGGTTTTAACATTGTTGGCCTTTCTCAGGTAATAATTTTACTTTTTTTCTCTTTTTCACTCTTCTTGCCTCATTTGTGCTATTTTTTGATACGAAAAATATCATTGGAACCATCAATATGTAGTTCTTCCTTCAAAAATAAGTATGCGAGCCATAGTGTATTTTCTGCACCTTGGCCAACCATAAAAAACGACCCTATAAAAAAAGATCTAAAAGTCCACATTTCTTTAGTCCCTTGAACTTTTCCTGCTATAACACTTGGACTCGCTATTGGCTCTGGTTTTTCTAATTTGAGATTGCTATTATCAAGATAATTATATGTTGTGATACTCTTTGCATCCTAAATTTCGCGAACAAATCAATCATTACATAATTTATTAAGTTTTTTTTTTTGTTTTTTAAATCTTTCTCCAAACACCCTTATATTGTTTCATGTAATCATTTACAAACACAATATGTTATCGCTATATGCCCATAGTGCTTGCATGTGATGAAAAGATGCGTTTTTCTGCTGGAATACGTAAATGCAGGGTTCCATAGTTATGCGATTCTAGTGCTGTGAAACTTCCATTTGGAGTTCCGATATGGAGAGGAGGATCTAGGTGTCTCCAAATCTATACTGGTTTTCAATGGTGGTTTCACGATTTAGAGTCGAGAAGTTGAATGGTTAGGAAGAAATTAAGTTCTTTGCTAAACCCCAAATCAGGTGACTGGCAATCGTATCTCCCATGATTTTCTTCCATTATTATGTTGGGTAATGTAGAGAGTATCTCCTATGATTTGCTTCCATTATTATGTTGGGTAATGTAGTGACTCGGTCCACCGCAATTTAATTAACTGTTGTTAATTAGCTTTCTAATTAAGAATCCCACCCACCGCTCACCTACCACACCCACCTACTGCTCTCCTAGTTTCTATAAATAGTCTCTTATGGTTTGTCAATTACAACAGTTTAAGAACCGTTGTAATAAAAATAGTATGAGTTTTTCTCGCCTCTTGAGAGCTAAGAGAAAGAGAGGAAAACAAAGAAGAAAATAGAGATTTTCTTGTAAACGTCGAGGCGCTCGATGGTGCGCTCGATGGTGTAATTTGAAGAAATAAAATTCTCTGTAGCTCCGTGGACGTAGACAAATTTGCCGAATCACGTAAATCTGTGTCGCTCTGGTGTTTTTCTGCTTGCAATTTTACTCGTTACATTTTTCACTTTATTGTCATTGTTTTTCACAACAACTGGTGGGTTCGAATCTAAGGAAGAACGATGGGCGGAGACGGAGTAATGACATCGGGGATCGAGAAGTTCAATGACACAGATTTTGGTTATTGGAGGATGCAGATAAATGACTACCTCTATGAGAAGAAACTTCATCTTCCGTTATTGGGAAAACAATCAGAAATGATGGACGAGGCGGAACGAAATTTGTTGGATTGACAGGTTCTGGGGGTTATTCGATTAACCCTGTCGAGATCGGTTGCCCACAACATCATCAAGGAGAGGACTATTACAAATCTCATGACGACTTTATCAGGTATGTATGAAAAGCCATCGATGAATAACAATGTGTACTTGATGAAAAAAATTATTTAACTTAAAGATGACAGAAGGTGTGTCTGTTGCTTTTTTTATTGCTCAACATTTGAATAATTTCAATACTATCACAAATCAATTGTCGTATGTTAAAATTGATTTTGATGATGAGATACGTGCGCTGATTTTGTTGACATCATTGCTTAATAGCTGGGAGGCCATGATGATTACAATTAACAGTTCTGTAGGCAAATCTAAGCTGAAATATGGAGATATTCGTGATTTGATTTTGACTGAGGAGACGCGCAGGAAGGATTTTTGGCGAGGCCTCATGCATATCCAAGAGATTGAGAAGAGATAGAGAGATCATGAAAAAGGAGTGTGAGATAAAAAGTGAGATTGAGAATGATAAAAAGAAGACTTAAGAGATAAAGAGAGCAATCTCTCTTTCTCTCTATCTCTCTATCTCTCTCTCTGGTCATCACTATCACTCAACCTTTCTCCCTCTCTATGCTCTTTCTCTCTCTACCTTTTTCCCACTCTCACTTAGTCTCCTTCTCTCTCCCTTTCTCTCTCTCACTCACTTGCACACAGTCTCTCTCTCTCCTCATTTTCTCTTATTATGTATCTTACTTTTTTCTTTATCTCTCTCTTCTCTCTCTCTTTCTGTATTACCCTCTCTCACTCTCCCTTCAAGAGGTGGTTGTCATAGTGCAACACTTTATTTTATATGACACAACCCTCGCGCCTAACACCCTCACCGAGCCGAACTCCCCCTTCTTCCTCTCGAATACGGAAGGAGGAGACGAGCATTCTCCAGTCACGCACGTCCTTTTAAGCGCAACAGCTAAAGCAGAAGAGAACAGTTCGTGGCATTGCACTAATTCTACACCACATTCTTCCATTTTTTGCTCTTCTGCAAACACAAGGTGATGGGCTTCTTTGTTTTTTTTAACTGATAGAATGCATAGGAATTGAGTGGCATGCTAGTAAATCTTTCTTAACATTTTTTTTTTACTTTACATTAGTATGCTGTGTTCTTTCATCTGCACTTCAGGAATTATTTCAAAGCTATTTAATCTGCATTATTTTATAGCACTGTCTCACAACAATTAATTTTAATCTGTCCTATATTCTAGTGTAAAGTATTGTGATTATTTGAAAGTTGAATGATAGTGAGTTGAATTGTATAATAAGTTGAGAGTAATGCATAATGTGATAAACAACTAAGCATGATTAAACGACCGGTGACGATTGAAATTTTTTTTACCATTGCGGAAGTATGGACAAAGGAAGAATAAAACATAAAAAAAACTAATACTAACCCTGTCATAGCCTTCGCCAAGGAAAGACGCACCATCACAATAGCGAACCTTAAAATGGATAAGAAGAATTACATACATGCCGCTCAATTGCTATGTGCTTGCATATCTATTACATTGGCTTCAATTTTTACATGCATACTATACAATGCTTATATCCTCTGCATATATGGAACCTAAGTTTTATAATCACACAACTCTGATATTTAATTCTACATAAGAGATACTTCTATTTCTTAATGTGAAATGTATCTTTTCATGCTTAGGATTTATATGCTAATTTGGAAATAATTTGGGCATCATTTTGGAACAATTTCGACACTGTTTAGGGGTACTTTTGCTTGCTGATTTAGAGAGGCTTACACAATGTTTTGAGGCATTTTTATGGGCTAATTTTGAGGCGATCTACACACTATTTTGGCGAGATTTATGTAGCCTTTAAGTGCTGATTTACATACGGTTTATAATTGATTTTACGGACCCCTTTTTGCTCACTGTTTTGGGTTTCAATTGATTGATATTTAAACGCTTTCCCCCTTGACTTTACTAGTTTTGGAAGTGGGACTTGTCTTATCCTTCTTCTTTTTTTTTAATTTATTTTTAAATGGTTAAGTCATAAGGATGGGATTGATGATTTAATTAATTGGAAGATATAGAAAACCTTAAATCACCTTAAACATAAGTTAAAGAGTAGGTTTCCTAGAGTTTTAGGAGCACACACCTTAGGTGAGAATCCATCTACCTAGTCCTCAGTGTAGACCTCTTAGACTTTAGGTGTGCCCC
>NW_018164651.1:216906-217130 GCF_001263595.1 Phalaenopsis equestris
CTTAGGTAAGAGTCTATTCACCTAATCCTCGAATGCACAATAAAACTAGACACTTGACCATAATTCACAAACTGACTAGAACACTATACACCATGCACCGAGACGTGACCCATACTTCCTTAATTAAATCAACAGTGAAATTCCCTCAATGACTTAACCTACAATAAAACTCAGTGCACTGGGATTTGAGTTTGGATATTACACTCAAATCCTCCTGGCAATTG
>NW_018164651.1:217811-226835 GCF_001263595.1 Phalaenopsis equestris
CCTGGTCTTTCATGTGTGGCTAAGTGTTTCGTTTGCTTGTGATTTCTACGACTCATTTTTCTGACTTTCGCGTTGGATTTTCTCGTCTTGTTTAATTTTCTTGCAAGTTTATTAAGATCTGCTGCAAATCATACTATGCTCGCAATATTAATCACGCAACAGTAGCAGATGCCCAGGTACGCTTTTACAATTTACCTATATCATTTTATTTTATTGCATTTTACATTTCAAGTACCTTTTATTTACCTGCGATTTGTTTATTCTCCATGCAAAACCAAAATCGAAACAAAACAAAACCAAACATTGACACCAAAACTGGGAAACATAAACTCCAATCTCAAACACTTAAACCCTGGAGCAATCGCGACAATAAGAGTTTCAGAGCTAAATTTGTGGGCAGCGCGGCGAGGAATTCAGACTGAGCAGCAAGATGATATTCTTCAGCATCATATATTCCTAGCATAATAACAACTTGTAGGACTTCGAGGTAGCTCGCTTAACGCGACATAAATCCTCACTTTCTCCTTAGGCCCCTGCACAACCATGTTGTGCAGCATAAGTCCCAACTCGCCTTAAGTTCCGAGGTTGTTGTTCGTTACAACGGAAACCCTCTTATCTCTGCGGGTTATTTACATAATCGGATATTATGCAAATATAAGTCCCAAATAATAAAATTGGCAGGATTAAACATTCAAATAACATCTTCTCTAAAATGCAGCCACATAGTAAGATAGTTTGGGAAGTCATTGAGGGTTCTCCTTAGGATCTGTGACATCCCCTACCTTTTCTTTCCTTTGAACTCCTGAAATAACTGTTCATATTTGAGTCACTCCCATTTGCTCTTCTACGTCCTATCTTGAAAACCTGAACCTTGAATTCTTGAAGACTAGAACCATTGATCATTATCGAGAGTTTTCTCAAATGACTCCCGTCATTTGGGATGTAATTAACTATAGGGGCTTGCCTCTATATGGAACTTGGAACCCAGATAAAATAAACCCTATTTAATCTTTGTATTAGACAGGGGAACTTGTCGGTCATATATAAAAGGTTCGCAGACTAAACGAATGTCACAAATCTCTTAGTTTGCAGGATTGGGTCTATCGCCGAGGTCTACACTTATCTATCGGGAGGGTGTAGTATCGCGGTATCAGACACGATTATGCAAACTATTGGACGAATGAGATCCACTTGGTCTCATTTTTCAAAAATTAAAACATACTACTTTTAAAACTCAAACTATATATATCTCTTATACTTAAATTAAATTTCAAAAATTATTTTCATATTTTCATATTTTCAAAATCTAAATCAATCCATCGAAAAAGTTGACCGACACACCCTCACGAGGTCATCTGGTCAGTAGAAGTATTATTTTATTATCCAGTTTTAAGCACCAAAAGCGTTTCGCATCTTCGCACTTATCTCCGTCACCTCCCACTTGTATCCCTTCTCGATAATCCATATAAAATTGCCACAATAATCTAAATGTTTCCAATCATCAAAAGAAATTTAAGAAAGACACTTAGGTATTTTCATAATTCATAGCCAAAAATCCAAGGAGGATTCACATGCATGCCGCCCTATAATCCTTATGTATCCAACACTTAAACTGCCATTTTGCACATTTATATAACTAATGTTTTTAACATCAAGTTGCACACACAATTTTCACATATTTCCCTTCTACTTTTTTAGCATAAGTCATAACAAAACTATCATTGTTTCAAAATTTCTGGCAAACGTAGTTATCCACTCCTTTAAAAAAAAAGGTTGAATTTACTCATTCCTCTTTCATTGTAAGTTTCTCATCTGCCATATGCATGTACTAACCAAGCAAGAGAACTGGGTAGGCTGGCCAGAAAACCGAGCAAACATCAATGAAACCAAGTAATCAACAAGGAGAACCGAGCCAACAACAAGGGAAACCCAACAAACCATCAAGAAACCGAAACAAACAGCAAGAAAACCGAGCAATCAGCAAGGAGAACCGAGCCAACAACAAGGAAAACCCATCAAACCATCAAGAAACCCTGACAAACAAGGAATCCAATCAATCAACAAGGAGAGCCTAGCCAACAACAAAGAAACCCAACAAGCCATGAAGACTCTTTTGATTTCCAAAACCATGACATGCAGTGGTCGGCCATGCTACAACAAGAGTACCGAGCATCTCACAATAAAATCAAGCAAAACAGCAAAAGCAACCAACTAAAACTTTGAGTATCCAACAAAAAAATATGTCGAGCAGCTAACAAGAAAACCGAGCTACTAAGCAGGAAAACCCAACAAACGGGCAAGGAAACCACGCAGCCAAACAAGAAAATCGAGCCCCCAAGCAGGAAAAAAACCCAGCAAACAGGCAAGGGAACAGAGTCACAAAAATGATTCGCAAATCGAGACGCACTGAAACTTATTGAAGTTTCTCAAACAAAAGGAGTTAGCAAGCTCATAGGACCTCGCAAAAATCAGGAAACTATATTCCATGGACAGCATGCAACAAGAAAAATTCTTTTATGTTTACATATCTAACTTCTAAACTTCATCTTCCGCATTTATACCACCAAAGTGTTCCATATCACATGACAAATACCACCATTTTAATTTTTACCAAAGTGAAACGCCTCTTTCTATGCATAAGACAACATATATGCAAAAAAATATTGAAGTTAAGGGGTTAGATATGTAAATACATGGCAATTGAGTGGTGAGTATGTAAATGCCCTATCTTCTGAATGTACAAGGATAGGCTAACTATTGTTTGCATATGGCTGCCATGGATTATCTTTGTTTTATATTGTGATAGCGAAATTGATAAACTTTCTACTGATCGCCTCAACTGAAATCCTTGGCAGCTGTGGATGCCCGCAATACTCCAGGCCGTATATCTTCTTCTAGTATTACTGTGTTAAAGTGTTTCTATTATTAAGAAAGTGTAGCAGCTTGAAATTCTGTGGCCATGATTTCAAACTATTGTCAATCCTACTGCCCTCTAATTGCAGCTGTATCTTTCTAAGCAAAGTTTTCTCATTCTTAATCTCACAATTGTGGGCCACCAAGGATGGCATGAGAGCGCATATACCAAAGCTTCTAGTCAAATTTTATATATAGCAAATGAAGATAAATACTCAAAACAGTGGCAGGAACCCTGAGAAAACAACACCAACAACCTTGCATTGCTCATTAAAATCTTCTCCAGTAACAAATAAAAAAAAAGCTAAAAGAAAGTTTTAGCATTAGCCATGAATCAATGCCCATTCAAGAGCAAGCATTCAATTTCCTTCATCATCAATTGACATTTCGCACATAAACAACATCAAATTCAAAGCAAAGTAATGATAGAAGAACAAGAAACAAAGAAAGAGAAAGGAGAGGGATCACTTTGCTCTAGATTTTCGGCTCTTCAAGGTTGTTTTACCTCAGCCAAAAGGAAAAGAAGTAGGGGAAGAGAAGACTGGAGCTTACCATGTGGTGGTGCCGAATGAAAAGGTAGCTCAACGTTTAAAAGGGGAAGTAGAAAGAGTTTTACCGAGCAAGGATCTCAGACTGAGAAGCCTGGGGAGCCAAGGATATCGGGAAGGAGGACGCTTAGCCAACCGAGTGTTGCGTGGAGACAAGCTCGAAGGGTCAATGCTTACCAAAGTAGGAAGCGAAGTACCATGGAGGTCTACCATCCCAGGGGGTGAAGCAGGCACAGGCTTCAGGAAGGAGAGTTTCGAGCATAGGGTTTCAGACAAAGAGGATAGGAGGTCAACGAAGGAGGAGCTGGTGAGGGAGTGCCGTGAGCGGGCCAGAGCTGCCCTTTTTTTAAAATTTCAAGTTATATGCATCAATTTCCATGTAATTCGCTCGTGCACGAAACTATAATGAAACAGGTGTACTCTTTAAGTAAGTTTGACGTTCTGGATACACTCGTGCGGTTTGTTTCGTCATCTGGGATCGTTCGGACAAATTCTTCTGTGATCGGGCCAATTTAATTTTGATTCACGTGGGACACGATGAATAACATTTGTCGATCTGATTGGAGTCGTTCAACAAGCGAAATGCCAACTGGTTTTCTCCTAGGCCACGACCAAGGTCTAGCAGAACACTCTCGACAATGAGCCGCTCGACCAGTTCGAATGGTCTCAGATTTGTCATGAGGACCGTCATTTTATTTTAAATTTGATTTTTTTTTGGTTAGTGAATTGTATATATTTGTGATAGGGTTAGTGTAGTTCCAGTGACGAACAAAATTAGAGAGTCGTCTTAGATGGTTTGATCACATTAAATGACCATCTGATGATCTGATTAGAAGAGTAGATGTTTTATATTCTACTTATATTAAAAATGTCAGAGATAGGCCTAGGAAGAATTTGGCATATTGTATAAAAAAGGATATTAATTTATTAGAATTAAATGAAATATGACACTAAATAGGATGCAATGGAGAAAAAAGATTCATGTAGCCGACCCCACTTAGTGGGATAAATATTTTTTTGTGTTGTTGTTGTTGGTGGTGGTGGTTAGTGAATTGTATGTGAATTATGGTGTTTGTATGTGTTGTGTGTGTGGGTGGTGTAAGTTTATGTGGTGTTTCAAAGATTGAAAACCCCTAAATCCCAAAAGGTCTTCCTAAGGCATCCTCAATCCCTATAGGAACTTGACCTGAGTTTCGATATGTTGGTTCCGATCAACCCAACTAAACGTTGAGGATTTGAAACTATACATAGGAGACTACAAAGAGTCAAGAGATGACTTTAATTTTTTAATTGGTGTGGGTTCCATCACTAGTCCTCTAGAAGAGTCAGCTGGAAAGTACTATGGCTAGATTCTAGGCTCTAGAGAGGGAAACAAACCACATCAAATATGAAGTCAGTAAACACGAGTTGATGCAGCCATCCTTGATAATGTTGTCATTGGCACTCACCCCTTGATGCACAGATTGCTAATCTAGATTTGCACTCCTCGATTATGGGGTGGTAGATAACAGGAGGTTAGGGTTAAGAGTTTTTACCTGCTAATCATAGGTTGCAGTTGCTTTTGTAATAATATATTTAGTTTGAGCCTAAGTAAAAAAAGCTTGAAAATCTTAGATGATTTTGCATGGCTGTAGCTAACATCTTGTCAAAGCTGAAATCCAAGGAACTATAAATCCAAACTCCAGTATGCAGTAAAGAAACCTAATCAAAATTCTCTCGTTTTTGACTTGCAGCCTATCTTCCAGGCTCCGGTATTTATACTTTTTAACTTTTTGGTTTCCAATCGTTGTAGGCTCTGACTTCTCCAACATATATTTGTACAAATTACCTGTTTTTTTTCTTCATCTAGCAAATCTCTACTTTTCTTGTCTTTTGTATTTCCTTATTTTATGTTATCCTTCGATCTCTAATATATGGCTGCCTCATGTTAGAAATGACTTGGATTGTTCTTCATGTGTTAGGCATTGAAGGTACTAATCAAGGTTTTCCTTATCTGTTTTGTCCAGGGAAACTTGATAGCTCGAGGGATAATTGAACTTTGTGATGATGCACCACCAGTAAGAAACTTAAAGCTTGACATATCATAGTCATTTATTCCTTTTCTGAATAAAAACTTGATTTTAACTGCTTGATGCTAATCTATGTGTGTTAGCAAGATGGAAAAAGCTTTGATCCAATGGTTTTAAGATATAATGCAAAAAAAAAATGAGCATGCATGCTTGTTTTTGCATAGAAGATGATTTTGGGTTATCTAATCATAGCAATTTGCAGTTGTTATCATACTTCTTGCTCAACACTTGGGCATGTATCGTTCATGAAAAGTTATTTTTCACTTTTCATGGTCAAGTGTAGAGCAACCTAAAATTATGAGATGGTTATGATTTTGAATGGTCTAAATTGATGATATAGCAATGTGTTAGGAATCATATACTTTATATCCTCAAATTTAAGTTCTCTATGTAACAACCTCTGCTCCATTACCTCACACGCACAACATCTCCACCTTGGTCTGTACCTAGGAGGATCCACCCCACTCAACAATGCCAGCTTACATCTCAACCACTCATCCTATAACTACCCTTTCTTCTTATATTCCTTTATATATCAGCTTATTGTACTGAAGTATTTACAAAGAATGTTAATAAAAAAGCTTCTTACCTTTTTCCTGTCATCTTCTTTTTCTTACCTAACATTCAAATGGTATCAGAGAACTACTATCTCAACCTACCTACCTTAGCCTGAAAGTTTCTCCATGGCTTCATCCTCCTCCAATGCCTCTTCCGGCAGCCACTCCGAAACTCAAACACACCACTCTGCCAAGCGATCCCATCCTCTCCGAACACAAATTCATCCCGAGCAACATCAGAAACCTCGTCTCAATTGAACTCACCACTGACAATTACTCGACCTGGAAAGTGGAGACTCCAATCTTTCCAATCGCTCCAGGATCATCCAACTGTAGATCGAGCTTCACAATCTCAGTATGTTGAACTAATTCATGAACCAATACCTCTCCGAAGTTAAGGCGAAGGTCGGCATCCTTGCCGTTGTAGGAGCCTCCCTCGATCCGGAAGGCATCATCCATCATACTCTCAATGGACTTCCCTCCACCTGTGACACCTTCAAAACTACTATCCATACTACTTTTCAACCAATCTCCCTCGACGATCTCTACACTCTACTCTACAACGAAGAAATCAACCTAGCAAATGAAACAACCAAGGAATCATGCACCTCCACTGATCTAACAGCCTTTCGCATACGAGGTAGATACTGAACCAACAATCCTGTAGCAAATAGGAACAAAATTGTCCCTACATGCCGCTTGAACGAGCCCAACTACAATCAAACTTGAAGCAACCGACCATTTATGGTACGCCAAATCGACCACAAACCTAGGCACGAAGATTAGTTCTGCCATGATAAATCATATCTAACACCAAAAATCCTTGTGACCAGCAATACTTACTCAAATGACAACAAATGGTACCTCGATAGTTGCACCATCGAGCATTTGACAGCTGAACTGAATTACCTCCTTTAAGCTCAAAACAATCATGGAGACAGTATCAATTCCACTGTCAATGGTCAACAACTCCCCATTGCTCAAATCGGCCAAGGGATTCTACCTACACCTCTGAGTAAGCTATATCTACCCAATCTCCAACACATTCCAAATTTAGCTTTCAGCCTCATCTTCGTTTATAAACTAACCCAAGCTAGCTCCTACTCCACCTTTTTCTCCGATGGCTACTACATCACCGACTTAAAGGCAAATCACACAATACTTAAAGGTCCTTGCATACGCGATCTCTACCCAGTGCTTCTTCCAACCACCACGCGACCATCAACAAACCTCGCTCTCATCTCTATCCAACATCTCCCGCAACTATGGCATCAACGACTTGGTCTTCCTTGGCCTAAAATGCAATCAACTATGGCCTCCAGATTTCCCTTTTTATGCATTTTCTCTAAACATTTGCATTGTAATTCTTGTAGTATTACTAAGAGCCATAAACTCCCCTTCTATGTCTCTACTTCAAAGTTCTTCTCACGCTTAGAACTAGTTCACTTGCATGTATGGGATCCTTCCCACCTTATCATTACAAGCTTATAAATACCATTTGGGTTTTATTGACAATTACACTCGCTACAAATGGATCTAACTTCTCCACAACGAGCATGAAACGACACAAAAATTTTTCCAATTCAAAACTATGGTCGAAAACCAATACCCATAAAAAAAATCAAATCAAGTCGTACAGATGGCGGTGGTGAATATATCAATCAAACCTTTTAGAACCTCACTAATCAACGTGGCATGCTACACCTTTGGTCTTACACGCCCGAACAAAATGGGGTCGCTGAGCACAAACATCGCCACACCATTGAAACCGTATGCACGTTCATGACCTCCTCTTTGTCCCCCTCCCACCTCTATGCCAATACTCTATTCACAGCATCCTACCTCGTCAATCATTTATCAGCCAAAACTACTACTTCTAAATCACCCTACGAACTACTAAACCATCACCAACCATCCTACAATCATCTTAAAATCTTCGGTTGTTAGTGCTACCCTTGGTTTCAACCATACGTCCAACACAAACTTGCTCCTTTATCAACACCATGTGTCTTCATCAGATACGCAACCTCTCAAAAGGGCTACCGTTGCCACCACTAATAAATTCTACATCTCCCATTATGTTCTCTTCAATGAACAGACATTCCCCTTCCATCAAAACCCCACCCCTCAACATCATCATCATCACCAACAACAACTCTCCCCCACTACTCTCCCCAACTTCTATCCTACCACAATACACTACACATAACCTCCTCCTTGCAGCTACCAATTTTACAAACCAAACAAACCCAAACTCCATATCCTTATTTCCTTCACCTTCCACTTAACAACAACAACAAACTAATCTCACACCTACTCTTAAAGCACAACAAACCACATCTTTTCATCCCATGCAAAAACGCCTACAAACTTGCTCCCTCAAACCAAGTCAAATATTAAATCTCACTTAGCAAAGCCAAACTGAACCAAGCTGCTACTCCTCAACTATCATTCCTGGCATTAAAATCCCAAGTTACATGGCTCCTCGTTCCACCACTACCTCATTAAAATGTCCTAGGCTGCAAATAGCCATCGTACTAAACTTAATGCCGATGGCTCCATTTCTAGTTAAAAAGCCTGCTTGGTTGCCCAAGGCTTCAAACAACAACAAAGTCTTGCTACATGTCGGTCAACTTTTCGTTTTGATTTGAAAATATGAATATGAAAATAATTTTTGAAATTTAATTTAAGTATAAGAGGTATATAGTTTAGGTTTTGAAAGTAGTATGTTTTAATTTTAAAAAAAATGAGACCAAATGGATCTCATTCGTCCAATAGTTTGCATAATCATGCCTGACACCCTGAATACTACACATTCAAAGAGAAAAGTGTAGACCCCGATAATGAGCCCAATCCTGCAAACTAAGAGATTTATGACATCCATTTGGTCTGCGAACCTTTTATATATGACCGACAAATTCCCCTATTTAATACAAA
>NW_018164651.1:227438-228092 GCF_001263595.1 Phalaenopsis equestris
GTTTGTCTCGTTTACTTATCGAATGAATCGAACACGAACTCATTGACGAACCGAACACGAACTGTTCGCGAACAACGAGCTATTTTGACAGCCCTAGATGTCACAGATCTAGAGGGGAATCCTCAATGACCTCCCAAACTATCCTACTGTGTAGCTGTATTTTAGAGGATTTTATTTGAATGTTAAATCCTGTCATTTTTATTAGTTGGGACTTATACCTGCATAATAACTGGTTATGCAAATAGCCCACAAATATAAGAGGTTTTGCGTCATTCTAGATGACAACCTCAGAACCTAAGGCGAATTAGGATTTACGCTGCACAACATAGCTATGCAGGAGCCTAAAAGAGAGAAGAATTATGTCGCGCTAGGCGAGCTACCTCGAAATCCTATGGATTGTTTAAATTAGAAAAGTTCAGTTGGTGTAGACTCATTTTGCTGCTCTAGACTTGCGACCACCTCCACCTGTAATTCGCTCCAAACTCCTTGCCATGCTGCCCACAAAGTTGCTCCGAGTTCTTCGTCGCAGTAACAGTCCTAAAGTCTAAAGCTCAAACAGTTTTACCAGGTGTATTTCAATGTCTTTGTTTGGTTGTCAATGGGGAGTTCAAGTTGATTAGAGCGACACCGGTTAGGATCACCGGTTAGGATCCC
>NW_018164651.1:228134-228380 GCF_001263595.1 Phalaenopsis equestris
TTTGAACTTATTTTTCTTTTGAACTTACTTAGTTTAAACGAGTTGTGAAACCCATTTAAACCGGGGAGATCTCGTTAGCTACCGTGGGTTACCTCCTCCGAGGGACTCCCGTAAATTCGAAAGAACGTGTTATGTTTGGTTTTGTTTTTTTTATTTGAAAATGTTGTTTAATTTTGAAAAATCGTTTTGTTTTGAAAGTGAGATTGTATTCAGTACCTGCAGTACCTGCATAATAAAGAGTAATTG
>NW_018164651.1:228410-245719 GCF_001263595.1 Phalaenopsis equestris
CAACAAATAAAATGTACCTGTGTACGTGGCGTATTACGTGGCGTATCTGCTGCTGCTATTCCTGTTGCATGTTTAACTCACAAAGCACAATATAATTTGCAGGGAGTTTAAATAAATTGCAGAGAAAATAAGAAAACAGTAAACAATAGAGCAAGTTGTAGCAATAACAAGGAACTCGAAAGAGACGATCCTAAGGTCTCCTACGATCACCCACGGCTCCGGTAAGCAACTAGCAAATGTGTACGGTGATCCTATGACTTCGGACAACAACTAGGAATTTCGAATAGCGCCTGAGTTCCTATGAACCCAAACAGCAATGGGCAGCACCTATGCGGCTGGCTTCCTACAAATTTAAATTTGAACAGAGGTGGGCAGCAACTAGATGGCTTCCAAACGAACCCAAATCGTGGTGGGAAGCAACTAGATGGCTTCCTACGAACCCAAATCATGGTGAACAACTACTAGATGGCTTCTTATGAACCCAAATCGTGGTGGACATCTCCTAGGTGGCTTCCTACAACACTGGGCAAAGACTTTGGAGCCTTGGGCAGCACCCTACAACACTCCCATACTCCAAAAGGTGGCTTTGGAGCCCTGGACAACACTCTACAGCGTCCCTACACTCCAAACAATGACTTTGGAGTTTTGGACAGCACTCTACAGCGCTTCTACGCTCCAAACAGTGGCTTTGGAGCCCCAGACAACACCCTACAACACTCCTACACTCCAAACAGTGGCTTTGGAGCTTTGGGTAGTGATCCTACGCCCTCCTCCAACGATCTAGAACCTCAATCAACACATATCCAGTGACGATTAAGCTTCCTACAACACTCTACAGTGATTGACAACCTCAAACAACATTTAAAGTGATTTTTAAGCTTCTCACAACACGCCTAAGCTTTCAAACAGCTCTCATGTAAGCCCAAGGCATCAATTTTAAATGCCCCAAAATCAGCTAGGAAACTCAGCCCAAAATAGTGTGTAAACTCTCCAAAATTAGGTCCAAAATGATGTTTAAGACAGTCATAAATCAGTCCCTAAACCGCCCCCAAATCATCACTTAAATGACCCCAAATCGATACTCGCAATGACTCCGAAACAGTGAATAAAACAGACTTGAAACAAATTTTTTTTTCTCCAAAACAACATTTTTTAAAGCTCCAAAATGACACTTTAACATGTCTCAAACAACAATCTCAAACAACAATTTTAAAAGTATTTTAAAAGTATTCTAAACAGCAGTTTGAAAGCCTTCAAACAGTAATTAAAAAGCCTCCCAACAACAGTTTAAAATAAGAATCAGAAAAAGGGATGAACAAAAATTAACATGTTGACTACAGATAGAGAGCTCAAAAGGTTTCCAACAACACATATCTCAAACAGAAGATGATTTTGAAGCAGGTTAATAGTGGCATAAGCCAACTTTGCAAGAGTCTATTTTTGAGAATATGAAAATTTAACTAACAACTATCAAGCAAAAATCTTCATTTTGCGCATCAAGAACTTTTCACCAAGCCAATCATTCATATTTATTAGTATCCTTAATGGTATGGTAAAAAAAAAAAAATAACACGAGGACAATATTGAAAAAAAAAAAATCATTGAAATCCACCACATACCAAAAAGAAGCTGCTTTCTGACCGATCCCGAAGCGTAGTGGAGTAAAGCGCCCTTCCAAATACCCAACAGCTTGTTTAAGGCAAGAACAGCGGCTGAATAGAAAGGGAGAGGTGCGGGAATTTCAACTCTGTTCACCACTGTCTCCTCAGTGCTTTCTTGCTACCGGCAGCCACGAATTTTCGAAAGTTCAATTGGGACAGCAATGGTTTCTGTAGAGGGGGATAGGATGCCGAGCGTGAGAGGGTATTGGTCGAGCGAGGGAGAAGCAGGGCTTCGGGTCGCAAAGGGAGTCGCAGAGGGAGGAGCAGACGAGCGGGTCGAACGGAGGAGCGGTAGAAGCATTCGAGTCTTTCTGTTCGCAGAGAAGGAGCGTCGGATCTGTTCGCAGAAGAGGGGCTAGGGCTTATGTTCGCACGCGAGGGGGAAAACGGGAGTCGAGCGGGGAGTTTCATTCGATGCAGAGGTAGGAGAGACTGACGGATATCGAGCGCGAGAAAGGGAGTGGCGGAAGGTTTTCAGTGCAGAGGGGAGGAGCAAATTTTGATGCAGGGAGGAGGAGAATCAACGAGAAGGGGAAGAGGGAGTTCATTGTACGCGAGCAGGAAGCCAACGAGAGTGAGGAGCAGGCGAGTGGGATCCTTGGAGAGCGGGGCTGCGAGCGAGGGCCGAGAGCCAGAGGAAGAAGGCAAGCGTTCTTTTTTTTTTAGAATCAAAGGAGCCGTCACCTGAGGTAATTGGCAGGGAATTAAAAGACTTCCAAATGCGGTGGAGATTAATTGGAAGGTCTTAACATCTAAATTAATTTTAAGTAAGACAAAAATTAAATAATTCATTTGAATTTTGAAATTTGAATTTCAAATTCAGGTGAGCTGATGCCTAGCCCGTGTTCAACCCGAGTCCAGCCTGAATCAAACCCGAGTCGGATCTGAGTTGAGCCGGGCCTGCGCACCGCTAAAAAATTGTGCATCGATATTCGTGCAGTTCGTGCGAGTGTGGAACCACAACAATATGGATGTCCCTCCTAACTAAAGTCGACGTTCCGGACGCGTCAGCGCGGTCCGTTTCGTCATTCGGGGTCGTACGGATGAGTTTGCAGGTGGACGAGTCAAATCAAGCCAAAATTGTGCAGGATGCGATGCGTGCACAGAAATGCAGCGTTATCGAGCGTTCAGGTCGCTAAGGGGTTTCCTAGGGGCTGCCTCTATTAATGTAGGAACTCGACTCGAGTTTCATGTGTCGATCTTAATCAACTTAATTGAATGTCGAGGATTTGGGACCGCCCATGCGAAACTCGAAAGAATGACGAGGTGGCTCGAATTTTCTAAATGGTGTAGGTTTTGTACTAGTCCTCTAAGAGAGTCGAACAGGGGAAGCCTAAAGCTAGACCCTAGGCTCTAAGAAGAGACAAAAAAACCTCATCCAGAAATGAGGTCAACACTACACTGAAACGTTCAGTCCAGTTGCCAAACTCCCTACCATATGAGTTCTCATTACAATTGGCCTCACTCACCAGTGGCCCATACTCCAACTCGACATATCCAATGCTTTCCTACATGGACACCTAAATGAAACCATTCACATGTTGCAACCACCAAACTTTGTTGACTTTTATTATTCAAATCATGTTTGTCTCCTCAATAAGGCCTTGTACGATCTCAAACAAGCCCCTCGCCAATGGTTTGCCACACTCTCCAATTATCTCCAAACACTCGGGTTTCGTAAGGCTAGCCCAGTTGGCCCCTCTCTCTTCTTTTTGCACACCAATACATTTACATACTTATATATTTTGATGACATCCTACTCACCGATAACAACTCCTCGCTTTTTAGCTCCACTATAAACAAACTCCAAACTTAGTTTCACATGAAAATTCTAGGAACTTACCCACTTCTTCGACATCAAAGCCACCAACATCTCATTCGGCATCCACCTGTCCCAATACGCGTACGCCATCGACATCCTAACTACAACCGACATGACCAACTCCAAACCAATAACCAATCCCTGCTCTCCCAACAAACCACAACTCCTCCCGACCTCACTGCCATGCCTAACCCCACCATATATAGCCAAATCGTGGACTCACTTCAACACCTCACACTAACTCGTCTGGATATCTCCTTCGTAGTAAGCCTCACCTCTCAATTCATGCAGCAAACTACACAACATAACTTCAACTAACTTAGGAGTATACTCCGCTATATCAATGGCACTAAAAAAGTCGGTCTGCCCATCCATCGATCCACCCTCAATATTACAGGATATTCTAATTCAAACTGGGCTAGCAACCCGACCGACCTCAAATCCACATCCGACTACTGTGTCTCTCAGAAAAACACTGGCCTTGTGGTTCGCCAAGAAACAAGCCGTCGTTGCTCGATCATTCAACGAGATTGAATACAAAACCCTTGCCTCATCAGCTAAAGATATTATCTGGCTTTGACGGCTACTGACCTCATAGCCCTCAACTTCAACTGACCGTCCTCAACTGCGACATCTCCGCCACAACACTTGCCAACATACTAGTCTTCCACACCTGAACTAAACACATCGAGTTTGATTGCCACTTCATAACAATTGCATCAAACAAAATCACCTCACCACTCAAGATCAGCTAGCAGACATATTCACAAAGGCTCTCTCCAACGCCAGATTCCAACAACTCAACATCAAGCTGACCTTTCACCTAAACCATCAGCTTGAGGGGGGATGTAACAACCTCTGCTTCATTACCTCACACACATAGCGGCTCCACCTCGATCTTACCTAGAGGATCCACACCGCTAAACAATACCAGCTTTTATCTCAATCAATCATCCTATAACTGCTCTTTCTTCTTATATTCCTTTATATATCAGTTTACTGTACCGAAGCATTTACAGAAAAAAGTTAATGAAAAAGCTTCTTACTTTTTTCCTGCCATCTTCTATTCTTTACCTAACATTCAACACTCTGCAAAGAAATTAGAGAACATATATGCACAAACTACTAGCTCCATATTTTGCCATGCGTTCTAAACTTATCATTTTTCTTGGTAAGTGTATGATTGACATCCCTTCTTTCTTATGTCTTAATATATTTTAGCTATTTCTGATGATTTTCCATTCAAAACTTTCTTTGATTTTTAATAACAAGTAGAATAAATTGTTTATTTTTTTTGGTTTAGTGCACCTTAATCTTACTATCGAATAAAGTTCCTTTTATTAAGAATAAAATATTTTCTTTTCTATCTTTTTTTTTTTACTCATGCTACGTTTGCATGCCTCCTTGCAAAAGATGGGTTAGGGGGTTGTGGATGTTGCTCTGAGAGAAGACCAAAATTTGGAGGAGATCTTAATGGAATAATTTGAGAGGAAAATCACAATCATTGACAAGTACATGCATGCTTTAAAAATTTTAGAGCGCTTCACAGTTAGAAAAAGGGTTTTTATTTTCGTTTTGTTTGTTATATAATAAAAAAAGGATTGTTATAGTTATGAATATGCGGTATTTATGATAATGTGATCAAGTTTGTCTCCTTCATAGAGGATGATTGGGCTCACAAAATATACTTATGGAATATGGAATTATTTGTACATGCTTGAATATATTTTCCTGCATGACTAGTGAGATCGATTTATCTTTTCTCTAGGGCAAGATACTTAGAAATAATTAGGACATATGCTCTTAGATACTTAGAAAGTGCATAAAATTTAGAATATGATTCATGTTATTTATGTCTGATTGAGTGTTGGCTCAGCCAAGCAAGGAGGTTTTTTTTTTTGGTTGATGAATCAACCATATTTTATATGTGATGCTCAACCAAATTATATATGTGATGCTCTCATGGTTATTCTATCTCAATGAAGATGCGGTCAAGTCACTTTGACACTTCTAGCTAAGCGGATGGTGGTTGTGTCATTCATAGCTAGTTCTACAAACAGGGCTTGTTGTAGAGCCCATATGCTTGAATGAGTAAACCACCACAGAGCTTATACTTGGTTTTGAAATGAAGAAGTCACATTCAAAATTTGATCTTCTCCTTTAAGCATTAATGTTCTTCGTTATCTATTATGATGAGTGTCATGTTTCCATTTGTGGCCCTTTTGCTAAAAAGAGAGTAGAAAGGAAACATGAAGAGGAAGGGTTTATTTTGTAATCTTATATGCTGATGTTTAGATCTTCACTGATTTTGGTGTTGATGGTTTTTTTTACTTTTTTGAGTTGTGGGAGATACAAAAGTCCCCAACTCCTTTTCCCTTAAAAAGAAGTGTTAAAGGATTGGTTTCTTGGTTTGCTAATTATTATGCTAATTGGTGCAACCTAGGGTGATATGACTTAAAAAATACTACTAGGGCGTTTTATGGGACTCGATCAAGCATGCGGTGAGAGTCCAAAGACAAGGTTGATAGATGCCATCATTATTTGTTCAACTGTTGATTAAGGCAACTATTACAACCTACTTGTCATCAAGTAGGTTGTAATAGTTGCCTTAATCAACAGTTGAACAAATAATGATGGCATCTATCAACCTTGTCTTTGGACTCTCACCGCATGCTTGATCGAGTCCCATAAAACGCCCTAGTAGTATTTTTTAAGTCATATCACCCTAGGTTGCACCAATTAATTCCCTATATATTTTTCTTCTATTTTTCCTAGAATGACGATGATTTTACTTCTTTTTTTGTTTTTTTTTTTGGGTATAATTCAATCATAAAATTTATAAGTATTTCTTTTATTTTGAGTGACTCTTAATTAGAGGTTTGAGCTAAAAGGAGGTTATCACGACATTGATTAGAGAAATTCAATAAGTTGAGCCTGATAGATATAGGGAGCAAGTTTTGACTTGGGTGGAAGATGCAATGTCTTACTGATTTAAAAAATGATAAACTCATGGGAAATCATTATTTTTATGAGTATTTATATGGAACATGTAACAAGATTTGTATGACAAGCTATTGTAATACCTCATTTTTCATTTTCATGTAATGTTATGCATTAGCATTAGCGCATGGAGGTTTATTACTTAATGTTAAATGGGTTGCTTCAATGCGTCTTTTCACCTAATATTTAGCAAGTAGTAAATTCAACAAAACTCTTTTCATCTTATGAGTTCTTTATTTGTCTCCTTTATCATTTTGTTCTCCAAAATTTATGTGAAGCATGAGTTAAGGTGATAGATGTCCCAAACTTTTTTTGTTGTCATTAATTAGCGAAGTATTGGTTAGTTGTGTGGTAAGCTAGAGCTTTGACTTTCTCCACATTGCTTTGCCTTTTCTTTTCCCATTGCTAAGGAGTGTCGAATTTCTTGTCGGAATATTTATGCGTGTATATTAACTACTTCGTTGGTGTTCTTACTCTTCCTCTATAGTAACTAGTGGCTGTTGTGCAAAAGCAATGTTTTATATTTATTTACAACCGGAGTTGAGAGCCATATATGTCATCCTTTATGCAAGTAGGTGGTAGATGACCAAGGTCAAGTGGTCATTGGACTTCTTGCTCTAAATGTTTCGGGTGAGGTTGATTAAGTTGTTTAATAGTATTTTTTTGATGTTTTGTGTATTTTAGGGTTATTGTATGTTTTTTTTTCCTATAGAGAGAGCTTGGCGTCTCCAGTTTTTTCTCCGAGGGTTGTAATCGATGACAAGATAGTGCTCCAACTGTCACTCATAATAAAGTGGTGTATTTCTTTTGTTCCCTGGATCCCCACAACCTTCCTCCCACTTCTTTTCTCCTCTAGCTTGTCGCCCCTTTTCCTTCTACTGGCCGCATGCCTCACTGCACGCTCCATACTGGCTTGCTTCCAAGACTCTTCTGTTGTTATGCCGCAACCTCCCTCCTTACCTGCACCTTACCATCAACCAACATCTCCCTGCCCTGCCTAACCAGCATCTCACCACTACATTCTTACTCTTCCTAGCCCCCTATCCGCAGCTACTTGCTTCCCCCTTCAACCCATTGCAAACCAACTACCAACCCTTGTGCTCACCTGTACTCTGTCACACTGTTATACTACAACCACCTTTTGCCGTCGTGATATCACTCTAGTTAGGGTTGTTGTGTCATTATTGTTGTTTTTCTTTCAGTGGGTCGTTGTACTGCCCAGTGATTTTTTTCAATTAATAATATTTTGTTATTTATTGTTGTTTGGTTTAACTCTGATATTATTTGGTATCAGAGCTAGCCTAATCATAGTCATATTCTACGGTTTCTAGCATCCGCCATACCCAAACCTATCACTACCACCCAAAAATTTTCTTTTCCCAACCTACACACCTTCCACCCATCTACCACTAAACCCTAACCATGCCGCAGAGAAGGCAACTGTTGAAACCTGATCAAGATTTTACCATGGGCGACTTGCAACAGATATTCAACCAATTACTACAATGGTCGAGGCCATTGAGGAAAGGACATGAGCGAGGTCACGGTTAACCTTAATAGCGAGATCTGCGGATGAAACAAGAAGAACAATTGAACTCCATTCGTAGGGATGAATTCACTGAAGAGGAAGATCAACCTAAGCAATCTCGAAAATCAATATCAAAGGAGACTGATAGAGTTAATGCCTATTGGAGGGCACAGTGATCTGAGAGTTAAGGTGAATCTACTAAACTTCGACAAGAGGATGAGTCTGATAGGATCTTAGATGATTTTTTTTATAGAAATTAGAAAAAATACATATTTTCTAGCTAGAATATTAAACATTCAACACAAATACAAAGATACAGTCTGGGAGGTAGAAGATCTCTCTCAATTCCTAAAATTTGAGAGGTAGGAAATCTCTCACAAACTCCAGTTCCAAGACTCATAACAATAATCTCATACATAATCATAATCCTAAACTATTAAGCCCTATTTATACCAAACAATAACAAATAATAAAATATTAAATTGCTCTTAGACTAATAAGAGACACAATTGCCTTTAGGCTAAGCACCGACGTAACAATACTTTCCTCCCAAAATATTAAATTGTTCTCAAGGTGGGAAAAAGTGCTATTGGGTTAAGTCACATCTCCCGCTCATAAGTTGTCTTGAGTCTGGTTCTTGCCTTCAACATTGATACACTCGTCATGGCCTTCTCCAACTTCTTAAAAATCTGGATCATCACTTTCCCCCACTAAAAGTTATCCTTCTTCAATTTTTTCTTCCACGATTATACAATCGAATTATTACCCTTCATGAACTTTCGTTAGTATTTTGTAAGTCTTATAAACCTTTTCAACCTCATCTAGGTCTTAGGTGACCCCTCTAAGCTATCCGCCACCTTCGATGGATCCGCTAACACCTGGGTCTTGCACAAACTAGGGTCACAACGAAGCACTACTGTCTTATTTCTCTCATGAAAGTCTATGGTCAAAAGTTTCCAATTCATCTTAGTCTCCCCAGTATATTAGAGCCATTTCATACCCAATATCACGCCAGTGCTCCCTAAATCCAATGGAAGAAAATTTTCAATCACCTGAATGTTTGATAGTGTTAAAATCACTCTTTTACAGACTCCCATGCTCTTCTCCACCTGTCTTGTTCCCATATGACTTAAAGTTCTTGTGCCCACCATCTCAAGCCCCAATTGCTTCACTATTTAAGTAAAGATGAAGTTGTGGGTGACCTCACTATCTATCAACACAACGTACTACTCTTCAATCTACCCCTGAAGTTTTGTATTGTGGTTCGGTGTTAATTTTACTATCGAGTTCAATAAGACTTCTGGCATATCTAAGTGAGGATGTTCTTCCTCCACTACCACATTTTCTTTTTTTTTCATCTCCTGCTTCCTTGTCAAATACTGTGAGAATCTGAAATGTTGATCATTGCAATAATGCCCTGAAGAAAACTTCTGATCACTCTGAAAACATAACTTCTTAGTCTGCATTTTCTGAATCTGTCTCTGTAAGGCTTTGAATGTTGCCCTCGGTCGTGGCATTTTTTTCCTATCTTGCAGAGCCTTCCTCTGGACTTTCATTATTTAAGCTTTGGTATTGTTGTGGTTTTAGTAATTTGGTATGAAGCTTCACTTGCACCACTCCTTACAACATTCTTTATTGAATTTTTATCTCCAATCAATTGTGTTAATTCCATAGTTTCCCCCAATTATTGCAATATCTGACTTTAACTCTTCTATGAAGTTGCCATCCAACTTGTCTTCTGATATCTCAATATTATCTGAAATTTGTCCCTATACTTCATCACTGATCATTCTTGGACCAATGCAAAAAACTGCTCATTTAAATCCCCTTCCCGTCTGGTTCTGAAGCGCTCGAACAATCAAATATTTAATTCTTCTAATGTTTGCACTAACTGACATTACTCTCTCCATTGATACTATGTTAGAGCCTTTCCTTTCAAACATAAAGCCACTGACATCAATTTTTCTTCCTCCGTCAGCCCATTAACAACAAAGCATCTCTCCACACGACAAACCCAACCATAAGCATCATCTGTTTTAAAGATCAGCTTCTTCAACTTCCTCATGCGTAAGTCTCCTCCCCAATTTCCTTGATCAAATTTCATTCGACCCATTAAATAGGGGTTGAGTTCTATTCCTCTACCCATATTGATTTCTCTTCTTCCATAAGTTTGGTGTGCCCCATAATCAGCTCTCCTCTCATAAGTTCCAGAATTGCCTTCCGCCTGGTGGTTGCTGCAACAATAGGCAATGGTGCGGTTGGATGTAGCTCTCTGTCGGGGTCTCACCCGCAATAGTTTTCTATTCCAGGTTGAAATCCTTCCGGCCCTATTTTTTTCTAAATTGAAATTGGGGGTGCAAACGAATTGAGTTAAGCTCGAGTACAATGAACTCGAGCTCAACTCATTCGTAAAAAAAAAACAGCTTGAACTTGAGTTTGAGCTCGTTTCGAGCCCTTAGTATGAATTAGAGCTCAGCTTGTCAATTTATCACAAGGATTGAGAACTTAGACTCGAGCGGAACGCATGATGGAGGCTTGTTGTAGCGTCTCTGGAGTAAGTGGTGCAGAGCTTGATGGAGGTCATCAACGATACTGGTTAATAAATCATAAACTTTTGGGAGGACTAGCAGTACAAAACTGGGGACGGACAATCAAATAAATGAAGTAATGAATTTATTAAGCTTATAAATTTTTATTGCATTAAATCCAACCCCTTTTTTCTTAAGTGGCCCTATCTTCTTCCATTAAAGTAGCTACCGCAGTTGATTTCTTAAGTTATCAACTTATTTATATATTAAGTTCTCTTGAAGCTTTAATATGCACATCAATCGACTAAGCTCATAAGTGTCCTAAAAATAAGTAAGATTACGAATATAGTTTATTTACGATAGTATGATCAGGCCTGGCTATTTCCTAGAGAAGAGATGGACTATTGGAATATTCCCATGAAATAGTGGATTATTTTTCTAATGTTAATACATTTTTTTCACATTCCTTGAGCAGGTATTGCTTTTTGTGCTCTTGTGAATGAGATTCATGCATATTTAGGGAATAAATGTACTAAAATGCTTGGAAAATGCATAATCATTTAGATCATAGCTCCCGATGGCTTATTTCTCCATCAATCACGTGTGCACACATGTTGATTTGATCCTATTTTTATATATGACTCAAACTGAACTCTGGCTGTGCTATAATAAGGCTTTGGGTCTGGCTAAGCCAACTTAGCTTGCACTATGGTTTTGCCGTGTTTATGGTTTTGATGGTCTCATAATGGGAAAATTTGTTGTTCACGTCTCTTTTTGGTTTTGATTGTCTTATAATGGGAAAATTGCCGTTCATGTCTCTTTTTAACTACGGAAAAAAGTTGTGTTCATCCCATCTTGGAGTGGTGAAGTTGTATAGAATGATAGAGAGAGAAGTAATGGCAATGCTTGCTATTTAATCTTTTTTGCGTATTCTATTTTTGGTTGTGTCTTTGACAATTTGTATTTAAAAATATAAATTAGGAGCATCAATCTCGGTTGGTTCAGTTAAAATGCATCAGAAGGAGCTTGCCCTTACATTCACTGTAGTAAATAATACATAAATTTCCCAAGGAAAAACAAAATAATAGTTTTGCAGTTAAGAGATATTGTAGTATATTAGGTACAAAAATTTAACAATTATAAGTAATTAACAGGGCAAGTGTTCTCTTCCTTGGATAAGCTTGTAGGTTACTTGTGAAACCCTTGACTAGTTATCATGCCTCTTAGGGCAATCTCTTCTTTTAAGAGGCCTTCACTGGCCTGTTTGAGATTTCTTGTAAGTTTGGGCCTTTTTTTTTGCTTGCTTACTGCATACCGTTTTTTTTCTTCTCATTTGCTCCTATTCTCATGTTTTTTAAGCAATGTTAACTTTTGAAAATTTTCTCATACATTCATGATACTTCTGCAAATATAATTTTATACTGCTTTTGAATAATAATAATTTTCTACAGGTTGAAAATTTCCTCTCCTTGGGTGGCCCGCATGCTGGCACTGCTTCGGTACCACTTTGTGGCGTAAGTCTTCTTTTGTGTTTAGTTTTTCATACAATTTGATTTTGTTGTTTGCGTTCTAATCAAATGCTTTAATTCCCTGTCAAGATAGTCAAATTCTAGAATTGTTTCATTTATTATAATGCTTGTAATAATTTAAAATAGAAATGCCAAATGTGATTGTATAGCCTTTTTTTTCGTGAATTCTTATACAAATTTAGTGTTTTCACTATCCTGCGCAATAGTTTACAGTGAAGCTTATGTAAGCTCTACATGATGAACACTTTAATCTCTTCACCTCCTGGAAAGAGAAAAAAAAAATTTAATCTGTGGTTATGGCACCTGCTGGTACACGCTAGCTATGTCTTTGTAATGTTTTCTGTTTTAAGTTGCATAGATAGCGGCAGGAATTCTGCTCTGGCTGTATCCAAATCTGAGAGTTGATGAAGGGGAAAAAGTTCCATTCTGATAACTTGATATCCAAACCTGATACAAAATAATTGCTAACTCTATGCTAAACGTTACGCTGTATCCGAGGAAAATTACAGTAGATCCTCTAGTGTTTGCTTTATCAAGTTATTTTACTGGCTCTTTTTTTTTTTTACTACGACTAAGTTTACTGTTGTTTGTTCTTAAGTAGTCAGGAATTTTCTGCGTGATTGTTGATGCACTCATTAAGGCTGAGATCTACAGTGATTATGTGCAGGTTTGTAAGTTAATTCTGAACTTCATAAAAGAGGTTAGGTAAATGAAATGTTGTGATACAACTGCTTAGTACAAGGATGATTCTTCTCGGATTTATAAAACAATATCTATTAAATAGTTTCTAAATTTAATGCTGGGTTCTAACTTTAAAGTTTTGAACTGCAGGAACACCTTGCTCCAAGTGGATATCTCAAAATTCCTACTGTGAGTTATTTTCCTCTGATTCATCTGTAACTTCTGCGTATACTTTCTGAGAATCTTAATCATATGTATTAAAATCGGTAGTTTAATCAGTCTTTGAACTTTTTGTTGAGCAGCTTTATCAGCGCTTTCCATGTTTTATTTTTCCTTTATAAAGGCACATAATAACGTAATGAATTTGTTTCTATAATCCTGGCCCCAAAAGAAGCCACTGTCTAATATGCTGGTGGACCGGTGGTATGATGTTTCATAAGAGGGTATACTGTGCCAATTCTCCGCAAAAAGGGGCTCTTCAAATAAGGGATTCTTTCTTGTTTCTATCATATATATCATGAAATCAGTATTATTTAGTTTATTAACATACAATGATGAGTTTCAGCAGAAGCAATGGTTTGCAAACAGTCGAGTTTTGAGTTAGTCAGACCAAACTCCAATTAAAAATAAGTGTCTTTCAGGTCGACTTAAACTCATTCAAAATTAAAATGTATTTCATTTCAATTTGAATCTGATTGAAAAACATTGATTTCAAACTCAAAATGAATTTTAGTTGACTTGGATTAACCCTGCATGAATTAAACAGACGTCTAGTTAGCTTGAATCCACTTTGAGTTGGCTCAACCATATTGTATTATAAGTTTTCTGGGGTAATGATATTTCATAAAAAATTGCTTACTAAAGGTTTTAATGAGTTACAAGTTTTTATTAATTAGATTAAGTTGTATCAGTCATGATGCAATCGAAATTTGATATAATGTTATTTCATCCTGATAAAATGAACAATGGCTCAGAATCAGCAACTTAAAAAAAATTATTGATGAAGGAGAAAAGTTTATTTTGTATCAACAAAAGTCTCGTGTCCTTCCGTACAATTTTCCTTGACAAAATCTATTTCTTCCTGTTGATCACTCTTCCCTAAATTTGATTCCTGATGGATATATCTGCATTGCTTGGTGGTTATTAACCGATCAAATCATTTAATTGCTTAAGAAATTGGCCAATTTCAATAATTTTATTCAATTTCTATTTGAATTGTTTGAAGGTTCTGAAAGATGATTTAGTGTAATGCTTGAAACCTACGCAGCACCCTTTATCTCAGAAATCTCTATTTCCTTTACAACACTTGCATGCAGAGCCCAAAGTAAAGGAATTTAAAACTGAATGAACGGAAACCAACCTTGAATGCAAAATTTTAAAAAATAAATACTGATAACTAACATGCCATGAAGGATGTGAAAAGAAAGCACTTTCCTTCGAAATCATCCTCCTTAATAGTCATCACTTTTTAGGCTCTTTGAGTTAGAGGCAGAGAAGGTGAAATGCCACGCCACAGCCCTTTTGTGGAAATGGAGAGAGAGAGAGGTGGACTAGGAAGCTGGCGAGCAATGAGGGGAGTCGGTGAATGAGAACCCTGAACTTGCTTTTCACCCTTGTAATAAAGGGTTATCAGCCACTAGATTAAGGTGCCCTTGCTTCAAGTTTGATCATCATCTGCATGATACTCCTTATTTGAAATTACCCATGACGAGCTATATTACTAAATCCTTATATGCTTCTCGTTATAATTTTCGAAACACCCCTTGGGGAGAGGGGGTGTGGAGTTGAGCTTTAACCTCGTCGATGTCTTTCTTGTCTTGGTGTATTTTTCATTTTATCATACTTTGTGGTGATATTCTTAAGATGAAAGGTTTGAGAATAGCCTCCAGGTGTTGCTTGTGCCTTATGGCGGAGGAGACCATTGAACATACCTTTTTCTCATGCCCCTTTTCTTTATTTATTTGGAGGGCTGGGTTATGGTTTGGTACTATTATTTCTCCTGAGAGGAATCTTTTTCTCACCACCTTGAGTTGCAATCCGAACTGTAAGAAGAAACACTTTTGACAAATCTATCCTTATATCATTGTTGGTTTATCTGGATGACTCAGAACGATACTATTCATGAGGGTAAGGAAATTCACAAAATGATGGTTTTCACTAATATCATTTCTTACATTAATAAATTATGGAGATTTGGGAATTCCAAATAAGCTTTCTTTTCGGGAATTAATTATTTTCTTGCTTTGGGGCATACGAATTTGGAGGTAAGGAAACTCCTGCCTCCACCTACCTTGGTCAAATGGACTCCACCCCCTAGAGGGTGGATTAAATTTAATATTGGGAGTTGGAAAGTCTCTAGTGCTGGATGTGGGGGCATTGCTAGGAATCACCACAGAAAGTGTATACTCTTCTTCTTTTCTCCTTATGCGGACTCCCCTATTGAGGCTGAGACTCGAGCTATTTTAACTGCTGCATTATTAGCTCATTCTCTCAATTGGAAGTATATTATTTTTGAATGTGACAATCGTATCTTGATTGATATTTTAACTATTGGTGCCGACACCCCATGGGATATTCTTTATTATATTAGGAGGATTAAATGGTCAGTTTTTAATATGAATGTTATATGGAGTTTTATCTATCAGGAGGGTAATCAACCCGCGAATTGGCTTGCTAATTTCGGTGGCTCTAATCAAATTTGTAGGGTGGGAGCTACTCCCCCTACTCTTTATACTTTGTTGGTTGGTGATAATATTGTTGCTCCTTTTATTCGTACAAATGTCTCATCTTGATGAATTATGGGTGGCCGACTGGCTTGGATCGGCCCATGTTTAAATTAGGCTGGACTTCTCTCTCACTCACTCATTTCTGGGTAATTTGGAGGTGCAGTGCTCTGGGAATATGGCTATTTATCATTTTGTTTGTTGTGATGAAGGGTATTTTATCATTGGAATAGAGGTCCAAGACTCCTTTGCTATATCTGTTGTGTTTTATTTGGGAGGCCCAGGGCTCCCTATTGGTTGCTGGCCGTGGTTGGCGAGCTGGGGGTTTTCTCGGGTTACAGGCTGAGGAGCTGTGTTGGGTGCATCTGTTTTTATTTGGGAGGCCCAGGGCTCCCTATTTGTTGGTGGTTGTGGTTGTGGTGCTGGGGAATTTCTCTGGTTACGGGCTGGGGGACTGTGTTGGGTGTTTTTGTTTGGTTTTATATTTTAAGCATGGAGGCCCAGGGATCCTTTGCTACATTTGTGATGATGGTTTGGAGGTTGTATATTGGAGATATGACACTTAGGGAATACAACAATAGGACTAGTTTTACGGGTGGGCTTTTTAGGCCTGGTTGGATTGTCTTTTCTGTTTGGGGGGTTGGAGGAACGAGGACCACTGTTTCTATTCTAACCACTTGGATTTATTCTTTCTTTACTGTTTCTTCAGTCTTTTTGAGTTGCAGGTTTTGGACTCTTTGAGTCATGCTGCGATTTCCTGCTTTCGAGATATCGTTTGTTGGCATACAGATTATATTATCTTTGTTTCTTTTGATATATATGCTCATAGAGGATATACATCACTTTTTTGGGTATATGTTTTGGTTTGATACATGTATATTTAGGTTAATTTTACTTTTATTCTAGCAATTTTCCTTTTTTGGGTGGAGTTATATTGAGAAAATGGAACTCCTAGGATTTTATGTTTTTTTTTATTTTTAGCGGGGATCCGCGTTTCCCACTAACTTATTGTAACATTCTTTTTGATATTAACGCGTAAGGAGCGCTACACCTGCTCGAGCTTCGTCGTCTCCGTCTGTTTCGACACTACTCGATATCTCTTCGTCGTCTCCGTCTGTTTCGGCGTTGCTCGATATCGCGTCGTCTGCGCCCGTTGTTATCTGTTTCGGCGCTCCTGCGTCTGTTTCGGCTTCGTCGCTGCCGCTTCTGTGTCCGCCTGACAGGTCCTCTGACCTCTGATGGCATTTATTTATATGGTGGAGCCGGATAAAGTCTCCTTTGCCCACGTAGTGGGTAACCCCCAAGTAGTGTTCGCAGTGGGATTTCTTTCAAGTTATAAGGAATCTCGCGAGGGTACTGACGATTGTCCTTTTATTAAGAAGGGGAGCAGGAAAGGTGGAAAAGAAGCAATCTTTTTCTCTGAATCAGAAATTTCTACTCTGACGGAAAAATTCAAGTTTACTCTTATTGGAAAATTTCAGTGGGGACACCCTCCTATAGATATTATCAGAAAAAATGTTGATGATCTTAAGCTAGCAGACAAGTGGCAAGTGGGACTCATGGATAAGAGACATGTGTTGATTCAACTAACAGTGGTTGAAGACTACACCAGGATTTTCTCCAAGAAATATCTTAATATCGAAGGCAAATCAATGAAGTTACTCAAGTGGTCTCTTAATTTCGACCCAAATCATGAAACTCTCACTATACCGGTATAGTTTAGTTTACCTGGTCTCAAGCTGCATTTTTTTTACCATCAGGTTCTCTACTCTATTGGGTCATTCTTGGGGATCCTCTAAAACTAGATCTGCCTACTTTCAACCTAACCAGACCCTCG
>NW_018164651.1:246645-257325 GCF_001263595.1 Phalaenopsis equestris
TATATATATATATATATATATAATTGATGAGTAGTATTTCGAACTAAAATGAGCCGAACACGAATGAACAAATCTTTGTTCGTGTTCGGCTTGTTAACTTAGCAAACAACTGAACACGAGCTTCTTAACGAGCCGAACACGAGTTGTTCGCGAACAACAAGCTGTTTTGACGGCCCTAGTCCTGGGATTGAACCTTGCCCATAAGTTGTGGTGGTTACCCTGTCGTGCAGTCTCTCCACTTTTGAAATTATGGTCTGAACATCCGGTTCGTAGTGAGTTGGTAGGAACTAGTGTTGCATCTCCTATTTCATTTTAGACCAGGTTGTGATCTTGTCTTTTCCCTTGTGATGGCGTAATTACTTCAGATTTTGCCACCAAATGCACTTTTCCTTAGCTTACCGACAAATAGTTTCATCATTCCGTCGGGTGGGATGTCTTGACACTCAAATACTTATTCGAAGTTCCAAAGCCACTCAATGAACTAGTTTGGATCCATGTGGCTGCTCAATATGACAAATCCACATTTACTTCAAAATTCTTGCTTCTTAGATGATCCAAGTCACATCTTCGAGGTAGAGATTCTTCATCGCTGTGATCAGCATGATGGAAGAGATTCACTTTATTCTTTCGATCTAGCAATTCACCATTGTGGCTACGGGTGACCCATCTAGATTGCCTCCTCTCGGCTGTGGCAAACCTTCGTTGTAGTTGGCAGGTTTCCCACTCCATATCCTATCTGGAAATCTCCTGGACACCCCTTTGTGAATTTCTCATAAACATCGTGTCATTTCCCCTCAATCAGGCCTTGACGATTATCTCCTTGACGGCATGGCTTAGTTTTGTGCGTGGGTAGGTGGAGGGAGGTGCGTGATGTAGGGTGTGAATGAAAAATTTTAGGTGGAAATAGGTTTTGGGTATGACGGATGTTGATTATGGTTAGACTAGCTCTGATACCAAATGATATCGGAGTTAATAGAAATCAGAATATGAAAAATAGATATTATTATTGAAGAACAAATAGGCAGATACAATCACATACACTTGGAAGGGAAATTACAACAAACACGATAAAAACTCATACTAGGGCTTGACCCATGGGTAGTTGAGGTCGGCTAGGTGGTTGGCGAGCAAAGGTAGGTGGTTGAAATGTGGTAGGGGGTTGGGACAACGAAAGGAGGGGTAGGGATCGTGTTGGCAGTGAAGCTGAGGGCTGGGACGGCAACGACAGCAGATGGGATGGTGAGCGGAGCGGCGAGGGCTAGTAGAAAAGTCTGGAACAGTCAGGGGGCAGCAGGAAAAAAAAGCAGGTTTACTGTTTTCCGGTTGATGACAGCAAAGGGGCAAAGCGGGATGACTGTAGGACAGCAAGGGGAGGCTGTCTGGGCAGGGCCAGCGAGCCAAAAGTGCTGGAATGAGAAGACTGCAGTGAAAAATAGCAAAAACTGCTGTCTTGGGGGCGGCTGCAGCAAGGAGGATGATGTGAGAAGGATAAATTGCCACCTTGGGAGCGAGATACAACCAGAGCACCACTCAACCGTTGTGTACATCGCCCCTTAGATGGAAAAACGGACACCTGCGGCTGTCTTAACTGAAATCTGAGCCAAAATCTGACCTAAAACATAAGAAATAACATATAAATAGTCTTAGGGTAAAGAGGAGTGACCCCCGGTCCAAATATGAGGGGACCGTGCGGAAATCACGTAAGGGAATGGTCGACCGGCTCTTCTGACCCCTCCAAGCCACTTCGCTTCCTGGAGTTCGCGGCACCGTAGCAGCATTGTAGCAATACAACGACAACAACAAGCCTTTATCCCACTAAGTGGGGTCGGCTACATGAATCCTTGTTAACATTACATCCTATAACATTGCCACTGCTAGGTCTCAAGACCCAGATGTGAAAAGTAGAGGGTTGCAATGGACAAGTGCAGAAATGCTGCACTGTAGCAATATTCCGAAAAAAAAAAAAAAAAAACCTTCTTGGTCCCTCCCGTGTCAAGCAGTGTCTTCTCTTCTGTTTTCCTTATTTAACTGTAGTTCATGTCAAATCTCAAGGGTTCTATCAAGCTTGCTTATAGATGCTATTCCAAGTGTTTCTGCACCTACTTTCTGAAGATATATTGCTTTTATATTTTAAATCCTTCACAGGAAACTGGAGACAGATTACTAGTAAATAAGCAGTTTGCTTTTAAATTTTAGGCGGCGGGTTAACCTTTAATGAAACTGTGTTATATACATTCCCTTCATTAAACTTGATTGTGCTATCATTATCTACAATTTTACTGGTTATGAAGCATGTCAATATTTCTATTGTGAATGTCATTTGAACTACTCCTAAGAAATCTTCCATATTTAATTTTCATATTCTTTTATTGGATTATTGATTATTACGGAAGCATGGTAAATGTGCCCCGAAATGCTCTGTATATCAAATTCTCCCACGCAAATGTTTAGTGCTGCGCTTCGGTTGATCTAAATAACTTTGGCATGGATAAATTTTACCTAAAAAAGAAAAACCATTCAGAGATTTTTTATATTTTCAGTTCTATTTTATCAAGTTCCCATAATAAAGTTTAGTCTTCATGTGCGCATTTGCTTGCTTGGTTCTTGCCAAGCATTTGACATTTATCTGTTATATTCTTAATGTGCTCGAGAATACAATAATTATTCAGAACTTAACATTCTTAATCTATTTCATTGAATGAACTAAGTTTGAGCAGCTTCTTTGTGTTAAAATCTGAACATTTGTTGGCTTTAGGACATGTCTCACTACTTGGAAAGATGCCGCTTTCTTCCAAAGCTCAACAATGAGCGCCCAGATGAGAGAAATGCTACGTATAAAGAAAAATTCAGTAGACTGAAGAATTTAGTTCTTATCATGGTATATATTGGAACTTATGCACAATTGCTGCTATTGAGTTTCTTTTATGTTTTTTTTGTCCTTCTATACATAATTGATTCCTGTCTTTTTAGAACGAGCAAGATAGTGTTCTGATTCCTCGAGAAACATCTTGGTTTGGATATTATCCCGATGGTGCCTTCAGTCCTGTTCTACCTCCACAACAGGTTAGGATCGTGAAATCCTGCTCATAAAGATTTACTATAACACGATGAATTTAATTTTTGAAAACAGTTAATTTTGGGATCCCATAAGTTTGATGTTGAGTGATAACTTTGTTGTGCAGAACAAAGTTCTGTTGATGACCAGCGACAAATATGTACCATTGGTTATTCCATACTAAGTACTGATTTAACCAAATTCCTCTATAATATGAGGAATAAATTGTTGGAATGTTTTTTAATTCCATCACTGGTTTCTCTTAGTGTTAATTTAAGCAAGTTTCAATGCTGGTTGGATCTCTGATTGTCTATTAATGTCTGTCCTGCAACTAGTTTTCAGATTCACTTTTGAAACCGAGTTTTAATCTTACCCGAGCAGGCTGCTGATTATAAAATATATAAGAAATTTACTTCTGCAGAGACGCTCATAAATCATACTTGGCATGACCGATTCCTAGGTAGTAATAAACTTTTAAATCTCAATTCCAAATAATATTTAAACTCTAATTCGGGGCATTTACATACTACCAGATAATCCCTATATATTTATATATCGAACACCTAAACTTCATTTTTTTTACATTTATACCACCCGAATCCTTCATATTACTTCAAAACACCACCATTTTAACTTTCAAAAAAGTGAAATACATATTTTCATGCATAGGTGATCCGACGTATATAAATACATAGGAATCAAGTGGTACGTACCTACATTAATCTTTAGTTATTTAGGCAAAATCCAAACATCAGCATGGAAGAAGGCCTTCTTATTAAGGCAAGGATGAGAAAGATCTATATTCTTTGTCAATCTAACAAAAACTGATTCATTGAAACTGCAGACCACACTATATATTGAAGACTGGATTGGTTTGAGAGCCTTGGATGAAGCCGGGCGAGTCAAATTTGTGAGCGTGCCAGGCAGCCATCTCGGAATATCGAAGAGCGACATGAAGAAGTATATGGTGCCATATCTGGAAGATAAGTCTCCTACTCAGCCCCACCAGATCTCAAGTTGGGCTGCTTCGGTTTGGGACTCCACTCTGTATAAGTTCGGCTTGCAGGATAATACCCCTCCTTTATCCCCCTTCACTCCTAGTTAGGAAGAACCCAAGAACTGAAGGTATGGACTTTTTACTGCTCTGTAGGTTTAGGGTTTGTATAGTTATATCTTTGAAGCGGTTGTGTATTATTACTATTGCTGTATAAATTGTGGCTGCAGTTAATGCTGCATGCCTTATTTAAATTTCTGAACAAAATGAACCAATGATAGTCCAAGGAAGCAGCAGGTAAAAGAAAGGGTTTTTTCATTATGTTGCTATGTGTAAGGCTGTGAATTTGGCTCGAAGATTGTTGATAGTTTGAAAATTGATTCGAATTTTGGCTCGTATTGAGATCGGATTGTAATAAATGCGTAGAGCTATGAGGCGAAATTTTGGATCGATTTTTTTTTTTTTTTTGAGCCAAATTCGAGTTATAAATGGATCGGGCCGAACTGACTCGTGATTGGCTTGTAATATTTTGTTTTTATAAAAATTATATATAATGCAAAGTAAAATTGAATATGAAGAGTCATGAGCCAATTTTAAGCCAATTTTGAGTTGGATAGATCCAAATAACTCAATTTGAGCTTGTTAGTTTCAATTTTGAGCCGGATCAAGCTGATTCCAAGCTGAAATTGATTCAAATTACTCAATTTGAGCCAACTAGTTTCAATTTTTTGGTTGGATCGAGTATGATTCAATTTTGAGCTGGCTTGGTTCAAAATCAAATATAACGAGCTACGAGCTAATTTGGAGTTGTACCGTCTCAACTCGTTAACATCCCTAGTTATGTGATGAGCAGGCTGTTAGAAAACAAGTTTATTGTTTGATATTTGATGCGTTTTATTATAAAAGATTTGCTCTTTCAATTTGTAATGATATATCGAATAACCATTGTTATGATATATAAAGTGTTTGTAAATGTTACTGATTGCTTTTAATTAATGTATGTACAGTGTTGTCAATTCATGTCAGTATGTGTTATATTACTGATTAAATTCATTAAGAGAGATTAATGTGCATGCCTAACAATTGTTATATCCATAAGTAGCTCTTAATATGCATGAAACTCAAATATTTAACATCACATAAAAAAAAAAATCACTAATATTAATTTTTCTAAAGTGAAATATATTTTATCATGCAGAAATTTTAATATAATTGTAGTATTAAATAGGCTATATAGTGAATAACAAAGTTTAGGTATTATGTATATATATAATTTCTGTGATATGCATCTAAATGCCTCTTTTACTGGAGTTGTAAAGCTTTTGTTGTGTTAGTCTATTGTTTTTGTCACTTTGTTAAACAATTGAATGTTCATACTTGAGTAATCTACATAAAATCTGAGTAATAAATAGCAAATATGAGGTTCCAAGTCAAATAATATTCAATTAGAGTTGGTTTAAATTTTGTTTGAACTCATATGAATAATATTTAAATTTAGTTGAGTCATGTTTGAATCTTATTTGAATTTGATTTGATTGAATCTAAATAACTTAAAACAATATAAATGTATTACACCAAATATAATTACAATAACTATAACATAACGTGGTATAATTTTACTTTAATATGTTCAACCACAACAGTTATAACACATCAGATTATGACATTGACATAATCGAGCACAATCTCAAAAGTCATAACACTTAATATTGATAAAGCTAATACTTTCCTATTTAACCTTCTTTGCCCAAGTAAATACATAGGACACTTTTTTGTATTGCTATAAAATGCCCAAATTTGACCTCACTTCTAAAGAGTAATAAAATTTTGATGTCATGCACTCTTCTTCATTAAAGTTTGAACTCCCTTAATTTGTCCAAGAAGATTAGAAGTGTGGAATTATCTAATGCTTTTATCCATCACATTTCTAGCTCTATATATGATTCAAATAGTCTAAAACATCTTTATAAATGTGATTAGAAAGAGTACCTACACACCTAATATTCAAATGGATTAATTCCACAAGAAAATATATAGAGAGAGCAAAAAGTTATGTTCCAATCATGTTTGAACCATGCTCAAACTATTTGAGCGTTTTTTTAATTAGGTTAGAATATATAGTATGAACAAGGGGTAAATTTTTTTTAAACTTAGTTAGAACTTGTTTATAAAGATTAATATGTTGCCAAATGTCTTTTAGAATTTAGGTTTTAATATGTGAACAATGTTAAAAAATGATTAAAATTTTCTACTATAAGTTTATACATTATTAGTTTCTTAAAGCTAAAGCCTCCTTTAATCTTTCTTAACATATAGCCTATAGGTATTGATGTTAAATATATTTTGAACCAAAATAAACAAAACTACAACATTATTTACATTGAAAAAAGGATGATTAAAAGGTAGAGATTATTAATATGAAGCTAACAACATACCAATCATACAAGCTTTAAGAATATCAGAGATAGGTGTTGGTAAGTAAGTAGGATGCTTGAATATCATTATTGTTCAAAAATTTATATCTCTCTTCACTTGAAGGTTATTATGAATTATATTTTTATATAGCCAAAAAAAAAAAAGTTTTTGGCCTATTTTCTTAAAAAATAAATAATGGAGACATTCGACTAATTACATATATCAAATTAAATTTTTTGATAAATATGTACTTCTTCAAGCTTTTATCAAAATATTTTAACATAAAGTTTTTCATTTGAATATTTGGTGTGAATGTAACATAAATAAGATGTGAATCCACATTTACGCCAATTCTGTACTTTAAGTCAAGAATAATGTTATATTATTAGAAGAACTCATTTCACATATTATGTATTTTAAGTCATGAATATTAACCTGTTATTTTAAGATTCATTCAATCAAACACAAATTTTTATAAAACTTTTTTATGAAGATTAGGACTATTCGATATTTGATTTTAGCAATTCTTTTATCAAATTGAATCTTTCGACAAGATGAATCCAATAATACTAAGAGTGGATTGATTCAAGTCCAAATAAGTGAAAGTTAAGTACTTAAAGGCTGGTTAGAAATTTTAAGACATTTATCGAATGCAAACCTATCCAAACTTCAATATAAAGCTGATGTCTTAAAGCACAAACTTGATTATATACATGCAATCAAATCAAGCATCGCGATGAGAGAAATCCAACAAGCTTATCACTCGATTTTGAGTTCATTAAATTACTTAAACCCTTAAAAAATAATTTATTATCAAAAGAATTAATATAAGCAGTATGATAAACAATGAAATTTTTGGCTTAAATTAGCAAAATGTCATACTCAAAAGTTATAAATAGTCACATTCTTCATATGAAGATGAGTTTGACTTGAATTCAAAGAGAAAAAGTAAATCTAAAGAGCTCCATAACTATATTTGATATTTGACATAAATAATCATCACTAGGCACCATCTTTATCTTGTTATCTCTGTATGACCAAAATTACCCAATCTTAATATTCCATTCACTACTGTTGACTGAACTCTACCATTTGATTGTTGTTGATTGACCACCATCGTTGAAATATTATCACTTGATTATGATTGTCTTGATCATCATTATCCAACCACTATTGCCTAACTAACAGTCTAATAATCTTTATTCGACTAATATTATCTAATCTTATCTAATCGTCAATAATCCTTCTACCATTTCTAACTCAGGTATAATTACATGAAACTAAACTTTAGTGTGCTATTTTATAATGTCATCTTCTTCAATTGAAGAAGATAATACAATCATATAATTTTACTCAATGAAACTCTTCATCCAAGCTATAGAGGTTTTTTTTTTAAGTTTTTCACATAAAAATTTTGGTATCTCGTGTATTTTTTTTTTTTATTTGCGTGTATAAAACCTTTGTGCAAAACTAAAACATAAAACTCACATTTTTATTGCTATAAATTGTTAAGCATGTAGTTTAGACATGTAAATATATAAAAGTTGAGCGGTACTTGTGTAAATGCCCCAATAAAAAACTGCATGAGCACATGTGAGATATATTGTTCCTCTGATCTAAGCTTCTAACAAAACCAAACCCAATACGTCTTCTCTGCGACGCCACTGTTCTCAAGAGAAACCTCTGATGGCCGCCGGCATGAGAGGCTCCACCTCAACCGCCTCACCGCCATCCTCTTCCCGCTCTTTCTTCTCAGGCTTCTACGCATCCGCTCTCCGTAGGAAGAACCTTCTGCGCTCAGGCGAAGAGCACACCAACCATGGCGAGGCCCTCGTTCGCGGCCTCGGCCTTTTCGAGCTTCTGCTGTTGGGGATTGGGGCCTCCATTGGAGCTGGGATCTTCGTCGTCACTGGTACGGTTGCTCGCGACGCTGGGCCCGGTGAGCTTTCACTCCTCATTGTCTCCCACAAATTCTAGTTTCAGTATTCATTTTGATTATCGCTATGGTATCCATCACTAATTCATACTTAAGTTTACTTTGGTTTATGAAGCTTGGACTCACTAAACTGATGCAAGCTATCAATGAAATTGGAAAAATCGTTCACGTAAATGTAATTATTGACCGTGTTGTAGAAATTTGGATAACAATGATTAATCAGAATTGAAGGGGCTCCACTCATTATGATCATCATTTAAAAGGAAGATTGTTTCTCTTAGGATTTATTTGGTTTGAATAGGGTTGATATTGATTTTAAGTTTGAGCTAGCCGTTCTCAACTTGAAAAAGACTATGATTTCAATTTTAGTAAAAAAAAAAAAAAAAAAAAGTGATCCATTTTGAGCCAACTTTCTGGCTGATTCAAATCAATTCTATTAACATTTTTAAATATTTTTTAATTATTATTCATGATTTATATTTAGTTGCACTCAATATTTTCTTATGAAGTTATTTTAGGAAATATAATATGTTGTTAGAGAGTGAATCGAAGGAGATCAAATTTGAGCTCTATGTACTAGTGTTAAAGTCCATTTTTAATTCAAAAGCTTAAGTTTATAGTTGAGAGCAAATAGCTTGGTATTTTTACACCAATATATTTTGAACTACCGGTGCGGCACTAAACTCTAAACCTTACACACCCTGATAATCCTCCCTCATATTTGTGCTTTCTACACTAGCCATCATTCTCCCTGAAGTGGGAGCTTTTATTGTGCATGGACACCGGACGCAAATTTGCATCCAGTGTCCAATCAGGACCAGTGTAATACATTTTATTTTATTTTATTTTATTTATTTATTTTTTTTAGAGTGAGACCCATTAACACTGCCGTTGCCGGTCCGAAGCCCGGATGCGAAAAGTGGAGGGTTGCGTTAGGTAGTCGACAGCCAGCGTAAAACTTGTCGAAAAAAATCATGACATGAATCCTTTTGATCATTGTGTAAGTGCTAGGGCGTCCTCTGGAAGCGACGCGCTGTATAGCCTGAATACAGTGAAAAGTGTGCAAGGGCTGCTACACTTTGGTATTCTGGTAAGAGTCGCACTAGAAATAGTATAGGTGTAATTATAGATAAGAGTTTGAAAGATAATGTTGTAAAAACTAATAGAGTTGGAGATAGAATTATAGTCTTTAAGATTATTATTGATACTAAGATTATTAAAATTATAAGTACTTATGCTCCTCAAGTTAGTTTAGATATAGGGTTTAAAGATAAATTCTAGAATGACTTAGAAGACGTAATACAAATGATACCTCTTGAAGAAAGAATTTTTATTGAAGGAGATATAAACGGACATGTTAGTAGAGTGGTAGAAGATTTTAGAAATATTCATGGTGGCTACCGTTTTGGAGTGACTAATGAAGAAGATAGATTTTAGATTTTGCTTTAGCGTATGATTTTGTTATTACTAATACTTTATTTAAGAAAAGAGATGAACATCTTATTACTTATAAGAGTGGATCTAATAAAACACAAATTGATTATTTTCTTATGAGAAGAAGAGATGTCGCGAGTGTAAAAATTGTAAGGTCATTCCATGTAAAAATTTAAGTACTCAACATCGTTTATTAGTTTTAGATTTTAAGATTAAGAGTTGTAAAATTGTAAAATAAAAAATACTAGGACTCATCTAGGACTCATCATCGTAAAATTAGATGGAGAAACTTAAAAGACATAAATAAAATTATTTTGAGTAAAATTCAGGATTTCAAATTTTGGGATATTCATGAAGAAGCAAATGTTATGTGGGATAAAGTAACAAACACTATTAAACAAGTAGCAAAAGATGTGCTAGGAGAATCAAAAGAAAAAATTTTTACAAATAAAAATAGTTGGTGGTGGAATAATAATGTGCAAGAAAAGATAAAATATAAGAAGTTATGTTATAAAAATTGGTTTAAATGTACAAGCTTAGAAAACTGAGAAAAATATCAAATGGCCCGCAGGAAGTCTAAAAGAACAATCTGTGATGCTAAAAACTCTGCTTTTAATGATCTTTATAATAGATTAGATACTAAGGAGGGCGAAAAATATATGTATAAACTAGCCAAACAAAGAGAAAAGAAAAGTAAAGATTTAACTCAAGTAAAGTGTATTAAAGATGAAAATCAAAAAGTACTTTTCTTAGAAAAAAAATATTAAACATAGGTGGGTAAGTTACTTTGATAAACTTTTTAATGAAGTTTCTGAAAATACGATCGAACTTAGTGATTTTAATATC
>NW_018164651.1:258388-271808 GCF_001263595.1 Phalaenopsis equestris
CTTTAAAAGAGAAGCATAATAATAAGTTAAGTGTTGCCGAGATGAGAATGATTAGGTGGATGAGTGGCTTTACACTTAGAGACAAAATGCGGAATGAATATATTCGTGATAGGGTTGGTGTAGCTCCTGTGACAGACAAAATTAGAGAAAGTCGTCTTAGATGGTTTGGTCATATTAAACGTCGACCATTAGATGATCCGATTAGGAGAGTAGATGTTTTAGATTTGACTTGTGTTAAGAAAGGCAGAGGTAGACCTAGGAAGACTTGGACTTATTGTATTAAAAATGATCTTAATTTACTAGAACTAAATGAAAATATGACACTAAATAGGACGCAATGGAGAAAAAGGATTCATGTAGCCGACCCCACGTAGTGGGATTAAGGCTTTATTGTTGTTGTTGTTGTTGTAGAGTGAGACCCATTCAAATTTTTTTGATGGTTCTGATCGGACACCGGACGCAAATTTGTCTCCCGTGTCCGTATGCAATAAAAAATCATGAATTGGAAGCTTTATTAAGTATTGTATGTCAAATGCCCACTAAACTATGTAGTTGTTATGGGAGTCACCCACTTCTGACTTTGCTTAACTATCGTAGATGCCGGTCAGGACTCATGTGATCTACAAACATCATGAATCATGTGATCCTAATCAGATCTTAAACTTTCATACAACTTGTTAGAGAGCGGATAAAAAAGCAATTGGAGTTTGGCCATATACACTAGTGGTCCACCCATTTACCAACAACTTTAGCCTTTGGGTAAGAGTCAATGTCAATGTTGTTAGGTCCCAAAATAATCTCCCAACTATTTTTATGGGGTTAATATAGTCTCATATGAACAAAATTGAAGAAGTGTGATACTCTGAGACTAAATTTGCCGCATATGGATAGTTGGAGGAAATCTTTAAACTTTATTTAATCTGTTAAAATTCTTACACCAACATATTTTTCATTTAACCAACATGGGACCAAAATCTCATATTCCTTAATACATGTTTAGATATGTACACCCAGTTGCTCTTATAGAGTTACATATATATTATTTACGTATTATACAATGATGAATACATATACGCATGTGTATATATGCATTAAAAACACATATACATATGTATATATCATTTCTTGATTCAATTTTGCGGTGAATTAAACTAATAGGAGCAAGCCATCTTCTAGTTGGAGTAAATCTATTTTTATTTTGAGCCTCTTGAAGTTAAAATAATTATTAAGGAAGTTTCACTAGGATATAATTAAATTCCCAAGTTTGAGGTAGTTGCAAGGGATTAAAAAGAAAATGGTAAAGAACTTGAATTGATAATTGTTTGACTCCATTTGTTTTGTCAAGGAGAAATTTAGTAAGATTTTTTTTTCCTCTTTTATTTGGTTGATGAGTTATATTTACTAGCTTTTTTAGCCCAATTAACTCTTCTCTATGTTTTCACTATGTTGGGTAGGGAATTGTAAATGAAAATGTTCAGTTGTTCACAAATCATAGATAAGTTCCATTTCGTATCAATTACATTTAAGCTGAGCACACAATGTGCAATCATGAAGTAGAATGCATTTATGTTCTCCCAATTCCGTTATGCTAATCTTCTCCATTTAAGTCTAACTTTCTGGAAAGTACAAGCTGAACAAGATTTTCCCCTACTTTCCCAAGAACATATATGAAAGGCAGGAAAAAATCCCAGTGGTATGATAGATAAACTTGATGCAGAGGTGAATGTCACTTTGGAGCTTTAAGATCTTCATGGTTTAAGATAATGCACAGCTTTATACCATTCTTGTTGTTTGGGGCATTTACATACCTACCACCCAATTGCTATATATTTACATGTCTCTCCTAAACTTTATTTTTTACATTAATACCTCCCAAAGCTTTCATATCACATAAAAAATACCACCATTTTAACTTTTAATCTTGATATATATTTTCATGCATGAGTAAGGTGGCATGTATGTAAAAGTTGAAATTTAGGTTTAGTTATGTAATACGTAGGAATTGAGTGGTATTTATGTAAATCATCCTTGTTGTTTTTGCTTTGCTCTTTTAATTTGCACCCCTTGATTCAGTGCAGGTGTTGCCATTAGTTTCATTCTTGCTGGAGCAGCATGTGTGCTGAATGCCCTCTGTTATGCTGAGCTTGCATCACGGTTTCCTGCTGTAGTTGGCGGCGCATATTTATATTCGTATACTGCATTCAATGAGATTACAGCATTTCTCGTCTTTGCACAGCTAATGTTGGATTACCATATTGGTGCTGCAAGCATCGCACGCAGCCTTGCCAGCTACTGGATATCTCTTTTAGAGCTCTTTCCATTTCTTAAAGGCATTTTTCCTAGCTGGATTGGGCATGGAGGCTTTGAAGTTTTTGGCGGAATTATGTCCATCAACATCTTGGCTCCGATACTTTTGCTTATTTTAACAGTAATTCTTTGTTGTGGAGTTAAAGAATCATCAGCAGTAAACTCATATATGACTTCATTAAAGGTATTTTTTTTACTTCGTTATGCTAGGTTATTTAGTTAATTATTCTTATTAGCATGTAATTGCATATTTTTTTAAGAGAAAATTATCAAAATGGTCCCGTGATTCTTTGTCGGTGGTCATTTTAGTCCCAGAGTTTATAAAAGAATCAATTTAGGCCCATAGTTTCTTAAAGGGGGCTAAAAAAAATTCAATAATTAATTTGGCTCTTTTATATAGTCCCATCTAAATTTTTCAGTTGACTATTTGGACACTTTATTCTTTTATTTTACCACAATATGATAGAGATCATAGAGTTCCTTTTTCCTTATACAAGTGAAGATAATTTATTTGAGCCTCAATAACTAACAATTGAGAACTTTTAATGAGACTAATTTAGGTATGTACATTTGTAATGGTTATCGTCTCGATTTAGGGTCCATATAGTCTTATCACATGTTTTAAGAGTCCTTGTCCATTTATTCTTATTTAGTGCTACACATATTAAATCATGCAAGAAACTTTGTATAGTTTTTGTAATGTTTAACATCTAGTGTATCTCTTCTCATCTCTATTCCTTTTACAAAACCTCAATCTCTATCTTCTCACTTTTTTTATGAATTCTTCTCCACTTATTATACACGCCTAAATAATTTAAATCTTTTTTATGTAATTTTATTTCCATCTTTCTAATACAACCTTCTCCACTCATTTCTCTCTATTTTTAATTTTACTACGGACCCATTTTTAATACTCTCATTTTTATCGTATTTGATTACTATGACTTCTTATTGACCAATATGTAAACTTACTTGATCCACTCTTGTTTGAAGTTGGATAGTTAAGGCAGAGAAATATCTTAGGAGCATTATGCACATGAGAACTCTATGAAGTCCAACAAATCATTTTAATAAACTGTAATTAACCTAGTTGTGCCATGTGAATATATGTGTCGTGTGAAAAAAAAATAATATTAATAGTCAAAATGTCCATGCCTAAAATGAGAATTTTTATGATGGGTTTGTAGCAGAACTAAGAAAGAGAAACAATCTATTAAATAGATGGTGTGTAGAAGGATTTGACCGTATAGCATGTTGCACAAAAACAACACAACTAATATTTCATGTACTACTTGATATGAGTTAATGAAGGAGGCTTCTTAAAGCAGAATCCAAATTATTAAGTTAAATCTAATGATGAAGATGGTGTTGATGACATACAAGTCTATATTAAATTTTCTTATCATATGTAGAGCATATTTTAACTCCCAACTTTTAGATACTTATCAATTATATTCTCACATTCCTTTTTTTTTTTTGGTAAAACAGATGCAGACATATTACTTGTTAAAACTTAATTTATTTTAACCCTAAAAGATTATTCATTGAAAATCATTAATTTCATATATGATAGTGAATATTCAAGTTTATTGTTGGGCTGGCAAGATAGCTATCAGTAGGAAAATCTGTATGCAATAGCACTTGCCACCAACATTCCAATGATTGGAAGACAATTCGGCATCTCAATTGCTAACCTAAGATCCATAATTTCTACTAGATAACATTACACAAAATTAATCTTAAAGTAGATATTAATCTTAAAAAGGCATGTAATTAAGCACCATCACAATCGATTTGATGCTTATTAAGGAAAAACTGTCTGCATCAAATATATGTTAAATTGATTGAAGTTATGTAAGATGGAGTATTGACTGAAATTAAAAATTATTATGAAGTGATTATTCCCAATAATATTAAATCTGCGTCTTTTTAGATTTGGTTTTGGAGATCCTCATAATGAATATTCAAAGAGAGCTACTAAGGCATATGCTATTTGCTTACAACAATTCTATTTGGTGAGACATTTGCTAAGTAAATGAAAAGTTACAGCTGTGGAGGAATTTCTTAGGAGTAAAACAGAGAATGGGGCTAAAATTAGTAGAATAACGACCTAATGTATGATATGCAATTTTGGCTAGTGTGAAATTGATAGTTATGAGTTAATTTTGCTAGAAAACAAGTATCTAGATGTGATTCACTTAATATCTTTGATCTATTTTATTAAAGAATGGTGATTTAGATGAAGATGTAGTTTATAAAGTTCTTCTATATAATTGTAACTAGGCCAACTATTTTCCATGTTTTCTTATGTTCTGCATTACTAAAGTTATTGATAATCAAGTTGAGTGTGGTGTAAACGAGAATCAGATGAATTTGTGACAAAATTAGGATGGATATATACAATTAGAGGATTTGAGAAGTAATAGTCATTAATGATAAGATAGTGAAAAATAGACTAGTTGGTTTGAGCATATAAAATAGAAGGTAGAAGATGCACCATATGGTTGGTTTGGTAAGTTAATTTGGAAGGACTTGAAAGAAAAATGCATGTAGGCCAACGACAAATATATTTGTACCAACTAGATTTAACATGCACTATAGCATTTAATATGAGTGAAAGAAGATTGATGATTCATGAAGTTGGCTCCAAATAGTTAGAATAAGGTTAACAATGATGATAATGATGATAATGGTACACTCAATTTGATCAAGGCCACCCTGGATCATGCTTCTCTTTAAATTATTTTATATGTATTATTTTTTTTCCTAAGCAGGTTGTTTTCTATATAAATCATAAAAAAGAGCAAAATGGTTTTTCTTTTCGACCTTGTTCAAAATTTTTCTTGCATTTTTCAAAGTTGCACTAAGTAAATATACTTACGCAAGCATGCTGCTATGACCTTTTTGAAGTCGATAACTTTAGATCCCTTCAATAACAAATTTGTTGCAAAATTTACATCAGCATTTTTGAAACCACTCACACCCCTTTCGTAATCATTGTTCTTGATGTAGATCAGGAAGTGAGATTAGAATAGATGAAGAGTAAAAGAAGAATATAACAAGAAGAGGAGGAAGAATGGAAAGAAAAATCAGGAGAGAGAGAGAGAGAGAGAAATGTGTAGCTATTTTCTGAGAGGGCTTTTAGGACACTTAGTATGCCTAGGTCAAATGTCTCCATATATAGAGTAAGTCTTTGAGGTTTTGACTTATTATATTTACGTCTATTAAAAGTTGAAAATTACGATGAAAATTGAAAATAGCAAATAAATGGAAATAACTCTTAATCAGATTACATCATTTCTCTCAAGGTTGATAAAAATATATATTGGAGAGTAATAATGTTGTTGAATGAGAGGCTAAAGGCTACCAACTTTGCTAACATTTCAATATATATGTTCTAGTTTTTTAGAAAAACACTAATTAATTAACATTCAATTATGAAACCCCAGGTCAAGTGTCTCCTTATATAGGGGGAAACTTTGACTTCTCACATTTAAGTCTATTAAAAGAGGAAATTACAATTAAAGCAGATAATATCAAATAAATTCAAATAACTCTTAATTATTCCGGTATGCCTCTTCATCATCTGCTTAGATAGCTTCAAATCATTATAATATTTAGCTTATTTAATATCTCCCCTGTATTATAATTTTCAGTAGGGGCATGCATTATTTTGTCAAAACCAAAAAAACAAATTAAATTGGGTTCATTTGGTTGATTATTATAGGTTTTAAAATAGTACTTTTGAGTTTTTTGTTTTAAAAAATTATATTTTTTATTTTTGGTTCTATTTTAATATTCATAAACCAAAGAAACCAAAATAAACTAAATAATGATAAGATTAGAAAATTAAATTCATTTGGAAATAAAACAAATTGAGCATATGACATGTTTATTTTAGGTTAGTTGAAATTTTCAATTTTGAAGAGATTGTGAAGAGATGAGAAAGGGAAATGAAATTTTAAAGTTTGAAATAGAACATTAAGTTATAATTATTTTACGTCAAATGCTAAATTTATTTTTGCTCCCAGCCAAACTAATTAAATTGAATTATATTTCAACTCGGTTTGGATCGGTTTTTGCAAAAGCTTAGCCTGTTCGATTTTTTGTAATTTCGGATTTTGATTTCATTTGGTATTACTAATCTGTGAACTAATTCATCCAAAGTAACTCATTACACACCCATAATTTTTGGCGAGCTTTCATTTTCCTATAGTTTATTGTCTTACTGTCATATTTTTAATGGATTGTTGCAGCAGTATGATTGAAGTTAAGATTGCATATGCATTAGCTTGCTTGGTGTGCTTGGTTTCCACTTATACAGCCTGATCTCACTATAATGTGTTACAATTAATTTGCATCTTTTACAGCCTTTATTTTCATGGTGATGTCTTTTAGAAATTTTTAAAAATTTTACATTATAGTTGTCAAGGAATCACTCCAAAGTAAAGTTAATGCAGTAGTGCTCACTTCTTCTGATCTAGGTGATAATTGTTGTAATAGTCATTCTTTCTGGTGCTTTTGAAGTGGATGTGTCTAACTGGTCGCCATTCGCTCCTAGTGGATTTAAAGCAGTAGTCACCGGCGCCACTGTAGTTTTCTTCGCCTATGTTGGATTTGATGCAGTAGCTAATTCTGCTGAAGAATCTAAGAGACCTCAGGTACTTTTAAATGCATTGCAAACTTTAATGCTTTTTCATGGCAGGCTAAAATCTAAGTTCTGTTACAGTGATTCTCTAGGTTCTTTCTTCATCCTGAACTCTCTTCTGTGATTACAGCCCATGTTCTTTTTTTTTGGAAGATTTACATGCATACCACTCAATTCCTACGTATTACATATCTAACACATAATTACCTACAAGTTTACGTACATACCACTTTACCTATGCATGAAATAGTGTGTTTCAACTATTAAAACTGAAAATGGTGATATTTTTTATGTGAAATGATTCATATGAAAGATTGGGTGGTATAAATATAAAAAGTAAAATTTGGGTCTTAGATATGTGAATACATAGGAATTGAGTGGCATGTATGTAAATGCTCCTTTATTTTTTGGGTGCATTAACATATGTAGCACACAATTCTTATGTATTTACATATCTCACAACTAAATTTTCACATTTATACATGCAGAACTCAAATATTTAATATCACATAAAAAATAGCACTATTACCGTTTTTTAAAAGTAAATACACCTTTTTATGAATAAGTTTAAAGCACGTAAGTGCTGCATATGTAAATATGAAAGTTTAGGTGTGAGATATGTAAATACATAAGAACTTTGTGCTATGTAAATTTCCCTTATTTTTTTCTTCACTCCAGAGGGACTTGCCCATCGGTATCATAGGAAGCCTCCTTGTGTGCGTGTTCCTTTATGTTTTCGTCTGCTTGGTTTTAACTGGGATGATTCCATATAAATTTCTCGATGAAGATGCTCCTCTGGCTCAAGCTTTCAATGCTAAAGGCATGCAATATGTTTCCATTTTAATCAGTGTTGGGGCTGTTGCAGGTCTTACTACAACTCTCCTTGTCGGTTTATACGTGCAGGTGAGTGATTTCTCCAGCATTCTTCCTAAACTTTATCTTCTTCTTCAGTACTTTGACTTATTTTTTTTATTTAGTACTTCAAACTTATTACGTATTAAATTGACATTAAATACGATTAGTCTCGCTTATATCTTGGCCTGGGACGGGATGGTCTGCTTCCTTCAATTTTTGCCAAAGTACATCCCACAAGACACACCCCTATACATTCTCAGATATGGGTTGGCTGTGTTGCGGGAATTATGGGAGGCCTGTTTAACGTGCACTCCCTTTCACACATTCTTTCGGTTGGTTCACTGGTATGTTTTTCGTTCTTGCTTAAAAGTTATTTGTGTGATATATTCGTTAATATGGTTACGAAATGTGTTATTTTGTGTTTTTGAATGTTGGATTTGCAGACTGGTTATTCTGTTGTTTCAGCCTGTGTCGTTACACTTCGTTGGAAGGATGTGGCTGCTGGCCAAGTCTCTTCGAGGCACATTTCATCTTGGCATGAAGGGGTTGTTTGTCTTTTAGTTGTTGGTTGCTGTGGCTTCGCAGCTGGATTTTGCTACCGCTTTAATGGTTCGTTTGTGTTATTGCTGATAGCTGTAGTGATTGCAGTCCTAGCAGGAGTAGCTCTTAATTTTCGGCAAGTGAGTTCTATGTATTTTACCTGTGTTAAGTTCTGATTATGTTCATGGTTTATGTTTGACTATCTTTTATTTTTTTACTCCTTGAAGTATGTTTAAATAGTGATTCCATGGTTGCATAAACTTTCATCTCTATAAACTCTTATATGGAATTTATTTTGTTGGTACTCATCAAAAGTTTGCCAAGAATTTGGCGATGTTGTTTTTTCCTAACCACCATTTTCACATTCTAGCCAAACAATGGGTGTTTTCTCTAGGGAAATTGGACTGTTGATTACTTTTTTTGATATGTTAATACGTATGAACATTGTTGAAAAAATATCTGTATATGTGCGATACCAACTTGCTATAGTGCAACCTCTTTTGGCTTCATGTGGTAAGGCTTTATGTTGCCTGCTTCTTCCTCCTTGAATATTAGAAATACTTTTAAGGTGCTTTGTCGAAGAAAATATGAGAAAAAAATTAGTTGTTTGAAAGCTAAAAAGTAGTTTTCTTGAAAAATTACTTTATTTAGCTTTTGAAAAGTGCTTTTTAAGTTTATGGCCGAATAACGCCTGTTCAAATTCAGGCTCAAGGGATGGATAGCGAGCTAAGGCAGACTCTCGAATTCCTCAACTCAGCGATCTTGCCAAGTCAATCTATTGTTGCATATAAGCCGTCGAGTATGACTAGTCAAGTACTAGCTACCGAGTGTGAGTCCCCATTCACCTACCTCGATCAGCTAACCCATTCACCAAATAGGGTTAGATAATTTTCATTGACTAAGAATTAGCTTGGTCGAGGAGGGCAACTTATTCTAATATGTCGAATTGCACAACCTCGAATTACCATGAAAGCTGAGTAGACCGACAAGGAGGTGACCCGACGGGTTCATAGGAAACATAAGTTAAGATATAACACTATCACAAATCATATTAAATATAATTTCAAAATGAGACAAACAAAGGATCAGTTAGAGATCCTTATAGATTTGTGTGCATTGAGTATTTATTTTGTATTATATGTAAAGAATCATCTATAAGTTGAGGAAATTTATGTAACGAATGATTGATCCCAAATTATTGGATAATAGATATTCTCCTAAAAAAGAGAACACTTTTCCTCTTTCTTCTTGCTCACTCACCCTTCTTTCTAACTCTTCCCCTGAGGTGTGAGTCCAAGGACAAATTAGGATCCAACGTTAACAACTTAGATCTCTTTATCTAATTAGTAAAATTAATTATTTTATCTAATTATATATTAATGAAGATTACTTTATTATATTATAGTTATATCATATTTGTAATAGCATCCATTATGATCATTCAATGAATCCATATTCACGCAACAAATTGTTCTCTTATCAAACAAATACATTTTGTAGAACACTTTGAATAACAATTTTACAATGAATTTACCAATTTGCCCTTTGTTTTACTCAACATTACAACTTGGCGTGATACTATACTACACAACTCAACATAAGCTAACAATGCCAACCAAAGAAATAGATTTGGTTTCTATAAAGTGCATTCCTTTCTTCATCTCCTGAGTTTCTCTCGGGGTATCTATCTTATTATGCTATTTACTTGAGTTTATTACTGTTGCTTTCATGTACTTGTATATGTGGCTTATTGGCATTTCTAAGCGGTTAGCCCTTGTTACCATGAATTGAGCTCTTATTGTTTTGGCAAAGCGCTTTAGTTTGGTTTGGCGAGTGAGATTTGTCATGCTGGTGAAGCCTAATGCTTCTCATAGGAAGAATGCTCCAAGTCAAATATATTTTGCATGTGAATTTGCTATGAAAGAAAATTGTTCTTCCATTCATAGTATTTTGTCAAGTCAATTAAGCAGTATGTTAGCATGATGTATGCGTACGTGGCTTGGAAAAGTGGTTAGTTATCACTATTTTCACTTGGAAGTCATAGGTTCAATCCATAGTAACAGCCTCTATACAATGTGGTGATAGAACTCTGTGCATTAACTTCTTTTCTCAGGGATCGTTTGGGATCAGTTTTAATTTTTTATTCTCATTTTCTGTTTTTTTTTCTGTTTTTAATTTAAAATAAAACAGGTTGATTGAGTTTGTTATTTTTAAAAACACTCAAAATATTATTTAGATGCTTTGAATGTTTTTAAAAATAAGTTTGATTTTTTTTATAAAACAAAAATTAAAACATATAAAAATTATACTAACTAAACATATTTTCAAAAATAAAAATAGAAAAAAAAAGTTATGTCAAACAAGCCCTTAATTGTTAAGAGCTCATGCACTATATGTCCCCTTTCCTTAAATCATGATCCAAGCACATGAAGGATCCGTTTGAATGTTGAGGATTTGAGTGAAATGAAATGAAAGAAATATCGAGAAATTCAAGCCAAGTGATGTAGTTTCATAATGAACCCATAAATTATAGGGATATGATTTCATTTCTTTGACTTTCCTTAATTCAAGCAAAGACAAAATGTTAAAGAAAAATAAAAAAAAAACAAGCTAAAACATCCTTGCAAGCTTTAACAAGACACTATTTTTTCTCTCCCTGCTATCCAACATAATTTAGGTTCTGTTTGGGGCAGCTACAACTTATCCAGCTTCTGTTGATAAGCAGCTGATCCTGATAATCTGCTGATGAGCAGCTGATCCGAATAAGCTGGCTGACTGTTTGGTTTGTGCGTTTGGAAAACAACTGATTTGCAACTGTTTCTGGATAAATGACTATTTTGCCCCTGAATTGAATAAACTATTATGTTGTTTGGTTTCTGCGGTTTGAGAACAACTGGTTTGCAGCTGTTTGTGGAAAAATGATTATTTTAGCCACATACAGTGGAGTTGTTCGCAACAGTAATATAATTGAACACATTCAATATACTAAAATCCAAAAAACTTTCATTTTTACATATATAACACTCAATTCTTATGGATTTACATATCGCACATCAAAACTTTCATTTTTACACTCATACCACAAAATTCCAATGTATTTACATATCTAACACTTAAATTTTACTTTCAGCAGTCTCACAAAAGAAATTTGTAAATGAAGCATGAACCAAAAAAAAATCAGAGGTAAATCGCTCAAGTAAATAAAAAAATTTACTACAAAAAAAATCAGAGATAAATCGTTCAACCAAAAAAAAATTAGAGCTTCCTTCGGCAGTGATGAGCAGCGGAGAGGTAGGAGCGTTGCTTGCGGCTTCCTTCGGCAGGGATGAGCTTCCTTCGGTGGGGATGAGCAGCGGTGAGCTTCCTTTGGCGGTGATGGGTAGGGGCGCTGCTTGCGGCTTCCTTCGGCAGGGATGAGCAGCGGAGAGGTAGGAGCGTTGCTTGCGGCTTCCTTCGGCAAGGATGAGCTTCCTTCGGCGGGGATGAGCAACGGTGAGCTTCCTTTGGCAGGGATGAGCAGCGGAGAGGTAGGAGCGCTGCTTGCAGCTTCATTCGGCAGGGATGAGCAGCGGTGAGCTTCCTTCGGCAGGGATGAGCAGCGGAGAGGTAGGAGCGTTGCTTGCGGCTTGCTTCGGCAGGGATGAGCTTCAAGCAGCGGTGAGCTTCCTTCGGCAACGATGAGCAGTGGAGAGGTAAGAGCGTTGCTTGCGGCTTGCTTCGACAGGGATGAGCTTCGAGCAGCAGTGAGCTTCCTTTGGCAGGGATGAGCAGCAGAGAGGTAGGAGTGTTGTTTGCGGCTTCCTTCGGCAGGGATGAGCAGCGGAGAGGTAGGAATACTTCCTTCGGCAGGGATTAGCTCGGCAGAGCGCTAGACGGATCATGTTTGAGGATAGGGGCATAAATGCTTCGCTCAAACGCTGGATCGCAGGGTTATACCCGCGATCCGCGTCTAATAGAAATAATAGAACGCTGACACAAGTAAAACGTGTGAACCAAACATAAAGGCGGCGTTTTCAAAAACACTGCTGCAGTTTTAAGCTGCCCCAAACGGGCCCTTAGTCAAAACTTGGTTGTCATTCTCTGAAACATAAACGAACAGTAAAGTTCTTCTAAATGGGGTACCAAGTAATTTGAAGTGGAGGCATGTCGGTCAATTTTTTCGATATAGATAGATTTAAAAATATGAATTTGAAAATAAATTTAGAAATTTAATTTAATATAATAGATATATAGTTTGGGTTTTGAAAGTAGTATGTTTTAATTTTCGAAAAAAAATGAGACCGAATGGATCTCATTATTCCAATAATTTGCATGATCGTGCCTGATACCCTGAATACTACACATTCCAAGAGAAAAGTGTAGACCCCGATAATAGGCCCAATCCTACAAACTAAGAGATTTGTGACATCCATTTGGTCTGCGAATCTTTTATATATGACCGACAAATTTTCCTATTTAATACAAAGATTAAATAGGGTTTATTTTACCTGGGTTCCAAGTTCCCTATAGAGGCAAGCCCCTATAGTTAATTACATCCCAAATGACGGGAGTCACTTGAGAAAACTCTCGATAATGATCAATGGTTCTAGTCTTCAAGAATTCAAGGTTCAGGTTTTCAAGGTAGGATGAGGAAAACCAAATGGGAATGGCACAATAAGGAACACTTATTTTCAGGAGTCCAAAGGAAGGAGAAGGTAGGGGATGTCACTGATCTGAGGAGAATCCCCAGTGACTTCCCAAACTATCCTACTGTGTGGCTACATTTTGGAGATGAAATTAATTAAGTGTTTGATCTTGCCAATTTTATTATTTGGGACTTACAGTTGCATAATACCCGATTATGCAAATAGCCCACAGAGAAATGAGGGTTTACATCGTACGTACGATAACCTCGGAACCTAAATCGAGTTAGGACTCATATCGCACCACATAGTTGTACAAGAGCCTAAAAAGGGAGTATGGGGATTTACGCCACACTAGGCGAGCTACCTCGAAGTCCTATGAGTTGTTATTATGCTATGAAGGGATAATGTTGAAGAAGATCTTCTTGTTGCTCGCTTCAAGCTCCTC